>NC_028637.1:11826301-11851680 GCF_001406875.1 Solanum pennellii | reverse complement strand
TAAGCATGAATAGTCCAAAACGCCCCTTAAAAAACTTTAGCAGAATTCCGAACCAGTCAGGGTTACGCAGCCTGTGACGGTCCGTCATGACTGTGACGGTCCGTCCTGCAGGTCCGTCACAAAGTTCAGAGAGTTAATTCTGTGGAAAGATTTCTGACGGTACGTCGTTTAAACGACGGTCCGTCCTGCCATTCCGTCGTGAAGTTCAGAGAGTTGATCTCAGTACCCAAATTTTCAGAATCTAAGTGTTTTGGAACGAGACCCCCTCGACGGTCCGTCGTGCCCTCGACGGTCCGTCGTGCCCATGACGGTCCGTCGTGGGATCCGTCGACTTAGACAGTTATTACTAGAAATTAACTCTACTTCTCAAACCGACTAAACAGGTCGTTACATTACATGTCCTAATACCTCCTAGAACAATTTTGAAATGTAATAAATATACCTTTTTTGGTGTTGAAGTGGTGTAGAGAATGTTTAAAGCAAATGACAAGTAAAAAATATGAAGAAGAAAAAATTAAACTAAATTCAACATATGTCCTTTCTTAATTGAACATTTTACCATTAGTTAGTACACATAATTAATAAATAAACTCAGTGACGACTCAATCTAATTAGTGGTCTAAAGCCAAAAATAAGTTGGAGGCATAAATTTTTATTACATTTTTTAACGTGAGATAAGTTATTTCTTTCTTTTTGATAAATACAGGAATTTTCTGCCACTATTATTTGTAGTTTTTTTCGTCATACGGTAGACAAATTAAAATACATTAATTATGCTTCGTATGAAGTTTGTTTCATTCCTTACAATTTTATTACTCCTACTTCATGGAGATTAATCTTTACGACAAGTCATAGTTATTCATGTAACTATGACAATTTCTTTTTACTATTTTGTTGACGTTTTTTAAACTCTTTGAAAAATTTCAGCAAGGATGATTAAAAATTAATTTTCTATTTCTTCCCTTCCTACATTTTTCTTCCTATAAATAAAGAAAATGGTTTTAATTACAGACTGACATTACTATTCTTGCACCTCTCAATCCAAAGCTCACAAAACTGCTGTAATGGTTGAATTCATTATATTTGACTCTTTATTAACAAAACATTTATTTCTATCATTATTCTTTGTAGATTTTTTTCGCTATATGAGAGTTGAATTTAAATACATCGATTAAATTTCTTATGAAGTATGTTTCATATCTCAAAGTTTTCTTCCTCCTATCTTATAAAGCTTAATCTTTTACTAAAAGTCATAGTAATTCATGTATCTATTGCAATTTATTTTTTCTATTCTGGTGTCTTTTTTTTAGTTAAAAATTTCATTGAGGATGATTGAAAATTTATCTTTTTTTTGGTCACTTTTTATAGGATTTTCGTATACTTTTTGGAAAAATTTCTTGTGGTTTGTGTTATATTTGATAGCACAGAACAATAAATATATGATAACCAATACGCAACAAATGCTGAAGTTTGTTAAAAGAACCAAATAGATTGCTCTCTTCTTTGACACAGTTAGTATTGATTAATAATTCTTATGTACAAACATTTTATATGTCATTGCACCCTTCCTAGAATATTATTATAGAGAGAATCATTTCACTTCTTTTATCACAAGTTAACTAATTTGTCATTTTTCTTTGTCTCTTCTTTTTAGACATAATAGTAGATCAAGCTTTGTTGAAAAAAATAAATGTCCAAAATACACTACTCGGAAATGAATATGCACTGTAATGAACTGTGCCAGAACCTTTACCTACATTAATTAATTTTCATTACATTCAATATTGCTATTGACTTTTTCCAGGGGCATTTATAATTGTCTCTAAATATAATTTTTGCCGCAGTAATAACTCTTTGTTTGATCAAGTTTTGTTTTATGGTTTTGGATAAATAAGTAATAACGCTTTATTTTGGCTTCTTTCAATTAAATTTGTGAATTATAAACATGGATAAAGTCCAATACACTTCTATTTGAAAATTATGTAAGCAACGATTGCTAGGAAAGTATGGTTGTCTTTATTATTAGTTGTAGAAATTTATGAGTTCAAGCACTGTATTAATTATTCTTTAAGATTTTAATATGGTATGTGTAAATACTTTTTTTTAGTATATCCAGTTATGAATGATATCGCGTACTGCTCGGTTGATAATTACATTATAACCATAACAATAACTATGGTTCATTTCCAAATAACTTCGGCTGGTGATATGAAACCTAAGAAATAGTAATGACTATTCTGAGACGATGAGGAAAAACATTTATGATACTAACAATTTTAGGGTCATAAGAAAAGAGCTGAAGGTCCTCCATTCGAATTAGTGAATTATGTTCTTGTATGGAAGTGATGTTTCAGTTTACTTAGGAGTGTTTTTGTTCAAGCATTTTTGGTCTCTTCTTTAACGTCTGATATTGTTCATTATAAGTTCTTGGAATTTAGAAAAATTCATTACTTCTGACCAACTATTTCCATGGAGATTTCTTATACTTCTTTTTTATACGTAAAATAACTTTATCACTCATAATTCTTTTATAAAAAATCAAAACAAATAGCACTTTTAAGATTTTGGATTCCCTAAAGATAAAATGATCTTGACAACATACTGTGTATATCGAAAATCTTAATATTACCGAATGATCAATGTGAGCTTAATGACATAATTCAATCACGTGCAAAGCATGAGTAATTTACCTAGTGATTGGAAGAATTATACATAATAAAGTGAACAATTAATGTAGGACTATGAAAAAACTTTCTTTTTTAAATAACCTAAACAAAGTAAATATCACATAAATTAAGGGTAAAAGAAAATTAATGTTGTTATTTATTTAGAGAAATGACCGGTATAATTAGTTACAGAAAATTACTTTGATATGTCCAATTCTGTCAACTTAATTATTTTTTGCATGTGACATTTTACACCTCAAAATTGTTAAATTTGATTGTATAGGTCATTTACAAATTGAAATTTCTGATTTTGTGTTTTTTTTTAAAGAAATCGTCATTTTTATATATATGGGATATAGAAAATACCAAGAGATATCATTTGTTTAATATTATAGACACAAAGTTCCTACCTTTTAGCCCTTTTTATGTAAGGGCAAATCTAGAAGAATTTGAATTAAAAAAAAAAAGTTATATTACATCAATAAGAGTTTTTTCTGTATTTATATATAAATTTTAAATGACTCAATACAAATGGTTTTGTACATTGTAAGGCATTTAATTTTTACTTTTTTAATTACCATTTTTTTAGCAAACCATGAAAAAGTTTGATGTTTTTTAGTAGTATGAATTCTATTTAAATATTCATAAAATATTTTTATCAGTAATGTTATTGTGTAATAAAGTATTTTAAACGAACTAATAAAATAATTAAACATAGAAAACTTGTGTTGAGTTGGGTCTTGACTCATTATCTGCCCCGTTTTGGCTGAATTCATATTGATCCAATAAAATTCAGTTTGAATCGGATCTTGATCCGTTTGTTATCTTGAAACAATATATTTCACTAAATTGATCTAATTAGCTCAATCTTAACATAGAAGAAAAATCAATGGAAAAAATACACTTGTACCTGAAAAACTATTCAAAAACTACCAAATAATTATTCTCTTTTGGATGAGTCGCGATTTATCTGAACAAATGTAGATTAGAATAGAAATGCCTAATGTTACAAGCAAATTGTAGATAGTTATGTGTATTTACTATTTTTCTATAAAATAAAAAGATTAGCTATAAACAATAATTATTTAATGCATTCACTACTAATATTACTAATACGATAATTACATATCATAAATTAGTTGTACCATATTATTTTTAATTTATTTCAATTATTTAATAGATTTCATCATTTCATTAGATTATATGTTGCGCAACAAAAACAATAACATTTTGGTGTAATCCAATAAGTTGATCCGTTTATGTTCATTAAGGTAATACCTCCACTCGATTCAATCATGAAAGTTATAGTATCTTAAGATAGGGAAAAGGGAGATTGATTTCATTTTCATCCTCAAATACGCTCGTTCAAAATCCTGGTATGTATATATATTAATTTCATTATTCGCATAAATGTTTATGCTTTTACATGCCGTATCAGAACCTTAAACTTGCACTTATGATTTTCACTCACGAAGTAACTTTATCTTGTTATGAGAAGCGGACCCAAATTCATATGTGTGGGTGTATATACATGTATATCTATCTTGGCAAAAAGAAATATATAATTAGCAGTGCATTTTTAATGAGTATAGAGTTATCCTTGTGCTAGAGGAATGACCAACAAAACTAGGGTTTGAATCTACCTAAAGCCCTTATTTCTTTTTATTTTTATTGTGATATTCAGAGGCGGAGGGTTGATTTAACATTCCCTTTGTCAACTAGCAGTAGTCGATAGTCGACTCACTTGCATAAATTGCATTTATAAGAGAGGGGGGTAGACATAGAAAGATCCACAAGATGGTCCTCAAGAATCCTCAAAATGAGAAAGCCATAGGGAAGACCTGCCAAGACATTCAAGTCTTCAACACTTTCCCTGATATACGCCTTGAACAATTCTCCCAGTTGATGCAATATTTTTTAAGCAGGAAGTACAAAAAATACATCACCAGTAGATATATTACTCAAGTAGCCCTTCCTGGGACTAAGAGTTGTCCGCCACGTTGTGTGAGAGAATACGGTTCAACAGCAACTGGCTTTGCAATATGTACGAAATTACCCTAGAGAACTTAGTACCAAACACATCTTTGAATAGATTTTCATTTATGATAAAGCGTTTACCCAACACGAACGATTCTAACTCACCACTGTTAGGTGAGTTTCAAAAATTCACATAGAGCAGGTGAAACACTTCGTCAAAAATCTCAAGACCACACAAATAAAAAAGAGAGACATTTTCTGAGCTTTGAGATAGGAGCTTAGCGGGCAGTGAGATTCCTTTAATTGACTGAGATTAACAACATGACCTGAAACAATAGCGAATGTTTTGAAGCGATTATACATGTGCTTCTGTTTGATACCCCAGAACCATTGCGTGTCCACGTTGGAGAGAGATCCCGTCATATGGAGATGAGGCTTCTTTGATAGTTTCTGCTTAGTAGTAGAAGCTCGCTTTTTTGAGGACTCGAAGAGAGAGATGGTGTCTACTTCGACGAAACTTGAAGAGACTGAGGATTTATTTTAGGTCATGGAGCGAGTTTTTGTCAGACAAGAAAGGAAGGGGATTTGACAGGAAGAAGCGGAAGTGGAAGAGGCGGAAATAGATTATAATTACTAAAACAAAAAAATGAGAAAACACATTACATTCATAAGGAAATAAAATGAATAAACAATAATGTACAAATATATTAGTCAAAACGTTTAATGCCAAGGCGATCTCTGATATAGCAAAATCTTTCCTCAAGAAGAGATTTAGTAAAAATATCAGTTCATTGATTATTAGAGTCTACAAATTAAAGAGTAAAATCACCACTTTCAACATGCTCAAGACTAAAATGAGGCTTTATGTCGATATTCATAATGATGCACAATATATTTAGAAAGACTGAAAGATTATCACAGATAGTCGGGACAGTTTCATAAGAGAGATCATAATTAAGTAATTGATGCATCATCCATAAAATTTGAGTACCACAACTTTCAACCACTAAGTATCCAGATTCCGTAATGGATAAGGCAACCGAAGCTTGTTTCATTCTATGCCATGAGACCGGAGAGTGTCCTAAGATTTGGCATGTTCCACTAGTGCTTTTACGGTCATTTTTGTCACATGCAAAGTCTGCATTTGAATAACCAATTAAATCAAAACGAGTAGAATGAGGATACCATAGTCCTAGCTCTGTGGTTCCAATTAGGTAGCGGATGATTAATTTTAATGCCGTGAGATCTGATTTCTTCGAAGCAATTTGAAATCGTGCAAACTTGCATACATTATACATTATATCGGGTCGATTGACTGTAAGATATAATAATGAGCCAACTATATCTCTATACATCTTTTCATCCACGTCTTTTCCAGATGCATCAGTTTCAAGACATGTGGACGGACTCATTGGAGTACCAAAGGCTTTGCACTTTTCGAGTCCAAACATTTTATTAATTCCTTGGTGTACTTTTCTTGACTAATGAATGTCCTATTAGTTGACTGGTTAATTTGATGTTCGAGGAAGAATGTGAGTTCTCCCATAAGACTCATTTCAAATTTTCCTTTCATTAGATTTGCAAAGTTCTCACACAAAGAAGGATTAGAACTTCCAAAAATATTATCATCAACATAGATTTGAACTATGAAAATGAATAAACCAGATCATTGAAATAAGAGAGTTGTGTAAATTTTCCCCTAATTATTTTTGCAGTAACAACGAACTCAATCTTTCATACAAAGCTTTTCGACCTTGTTTAAGTTTGTAAAGAGCATTGGAAAGTTTATAAACAAAATCCAGACAAGAAGGATTTTCAAAACCAGGAAGTTGAAAATTTCTTCTTTTATAAAACCGATTAAAAATGCATTTTTCACATCCATTTGAATTAGAATAAAATGATTGAAAGAGGAATCAGAAAGTAAATTTCGAATAGATTATAACCTTGCCACAGGTGCAAAGGTTTCATTGTAGCCAATACCTTCTTGTTGTGAGTCAGTCGCCTTGAGCGACTAACCATGCTTTGTTTCAAGTAACTAATCCATTTTCATCTAGTTCGTTTCGAAATGCCCACTTGATTCCAATAATAAAGTAATCTTTTAGTCTTTCTATTAGAGTCCATACCGAATTTCTTTCAAATTGATTGAGTTCTTCCTTCATTGCTTGCACCCATGATTCGTCTTCCATTGCTTCATTTATTCATTTAGGTTCCATTTGCGATACCAACGTCTGAATTTTTTCATCAGGTTTATTGAGAATGAAATTTTAAGGATAATTAGTATAATGTCGCCATGCTTTTGGAATATTTGATCTGTCAGCTGGAGAAGTCGACTTTGCTTCTGCAGTAGTTGAGTTTAGTATGAATTTTCGAACTGATATCTGCAGTATTTTCCACTATTTTGATGGGGGTTGATTTTGTCATCACCTCCTTTAATTTCTTGCATTCTTGGGTTAGTCTCATCAAATACAACATCCACATATTCTTCAACACTTTAAGTTCTTTTATTAAAATCATGAAAGGCTCTATTGATAGGAGCATAGCCTAAGAAAATACCTTCGTCACCCCTTGGATCGAACTTACAAAGATTGTTCTTACCGTTGTTGTGGATGAAACACTTGCATCCGAAGGGATGAAAGTAGCTTATGTTTAGTTTCCTACATCTCCACAGTTCATAGGGAGTCTTCTTCAGTAAAGGTCTAATTAAGCACCTATTAAGAATGTGACATGCAGTGCTCATTGCTTCTACCCAAAAGTGATCTGGTAAACATCTATCCAAAAGCGTTGTTCTTTTTGTATCTTGTAAGGATCGAATTTTTTTGTTCAAACATTACACATTTCTTAAATATGTTTGAACGCCTACTTAACCTCTCAAATCTAGTTTACCATAACATAAAAAATTTTCTCCAAAATTAATTTGAACTTCAATAAATGATAGTTTTAAAGATGATGAGTAATTTGTATGAAAATATAACGGGCAATCTTTCCTAAGAAGAGTTAAGAGAAGTTGGTTTGTTTTATAAAAAGAGTACTTAGAGTCAACAAGAATAAATACAAGAATGAAATAAAGAATTTATCATGATTAGTGTATTTATGTGTTTTTTAAGGATCTAAAATGTCGGGTTAGGGTTCCTTTCAAATCTTTTTCTATAGAAATTTGAAAAAATGTAATTTTTTTCCCTTTTATAAATTTTATTTTTACAATAGCTATCTTAATATTTAAAAGATTTTTTTTAGATTTCTTATGTGAAAAAAATGAAAATATTTCGTATTTTAAAAATGAAGATTTCTTGTATATATAAATACTAAAAAAGAAGATTTTCATTTTCTAGTATATATGCATGTATATATATATATATACTAAAAAAGATGAGTAGTGAATCGCGTCAAGCACAACAAATTTCAGTAGTTAAAGAGTGTAAATAAGTTGTAATTGATAAGGTTAGAAGAATCAATCTTTAATAGAAGTCAAAAAGAAAGAAAAATAAAAAAGGGAAGTTAATTCAAAGACAAAAATATAACTAGTACCCATCACAGGAATCATATGAATGAGATATACAATGCAATCTATGTGAGAGAAGCATTGCATTGTCCTCGTAAATCAAAGTCCTATATATAGTAAAGAAGTTCTTCAACAACTTCCCATCCTACCTCAATCATGGTAAACTCTTCTTCCAACAACCCTAAGTTTATCCAAATCATTAGTTCCTCTGATGAATTATGTCGTCTTGTAAGTTCATCTTTGTTTATCTAACAATTTCCCTTTTTTATTTTAGTGCATTTGTAATTTTAGTCCTTGTGAATAATTGATTTTGTAGTAGAACTATTTATCTCGTATGAAACTAAATTAAAATTTCCTTTTCATACAGAGGATTCCTGTAGTATTTGCTAAAAGTCATTGCAAAAACATGTTAAGCCCCGTGTTTCTTGAGGCTCCCCATTTAAAATCATGGGAGGTTGAAGTGATAATGTCTCAAGGCGAAATTTGGCTAGCGAAAGGATGGAATGATTTCTGTGCCTATTACTCAATAAGTGTCAGGAGCCTATTAATGTTCACATACATCCCGTGTTCTCACTTTGATGTGTCTATATATGATCAAAGTACATAAAAAATTGAACATCCAATACATCAAGATATTAAAGTTGTTGAAGAAGAGGAAGTAATTCCATTCTTCCAATATAATGCTAATGTAATAGAGGAAGATATTCCAGTTTACCTTCAAGCTAATTCTAATGTTATTGAGCAAGGTAAGTAAACATCATAACTTATTTATTAACTAATAAGGTTAATACATTAAGTACTCATATATACATTGCATTTGGATATCTATTTCAAGAAATGTGCATGTAGTGACAATAATTTATATTTCCATAAGACATTTTAAACTTGTGGTCTTAATTATTCAATACCATTTCATTGGGACTTATATCATACTAGTTGTCAAACTTATATCAAGTTGTTGCAGATAAGGAGGTTGAGAGGCTAATAGCTGAAGTGAACAAGTTAATCCAAAAATTTATAGAAGTCGACACAACTTGTTGAACTTAAATGGTGACAATCCGTATTTTGAAATGGTTATAAAAAAGGCACATGCTACTTATATGGTAACGTTTAATAGTTTTTACTTTGTGTCGTCAGATTTTTTAGTTTTTCATTCCATTACACACTTACTATTTTTCTGAAAATCTAAAACGATCATGTTTGTTTGATGAATATTTTTGTTAGAGTATCCCGTTGAGATTCGCCCAAAGTACAGATATAATCAACATGGCGAATATGAGGCTGGTTAATGAAGAAGGAGCAGAATGGAGAGTGGATATAGGGTATAATGGGAGTAAGGTTATCATAAAAGTGGATAGACTACATTCCAAAAAGATAACAAGATAGCTAATGGTGAAACTTGTCGCTTCAAATTAATTCGGGGCCCTATTGCAAATTTTTGTAGGTTCAGAAGATCCCAACACCACTTTTGATTGCACCAAATTAGCTACAATTTCTTTGGATTGCATGTTGGATATTTTAGTTTGTCTTAGGAAGATGCTAGGGAAATGTTATATATGTTTTCTTTAGAAAAAAAAAGACAGACAAAGTTGCACTTAATTTGCTAGGATATGAAATTTCAGATAGGTTTTTGCATAAATTGTGTTGTTATAACAAGTATGTGTATTCATCAAGTGCTCAAGTGTGAACACCTAATTTTTTAGCAAAACATAATATATTTTACACCAATTTAAAAAGGGTTATATTTAAATTAAAATAAAATAATTATAATAATTGTAAATTAATAAAAATTATAAGATCAATTATAGTTTAACAATAAAAAAAATTGATAAATAGAAGTTGGGAAATTAAGTTATTTGTTAATTATCAAGTCTAAAAATCATAATAATAAAGAAAATATTATGAAAAAGTATAGAAAAATAAAAGAAAAGAATAGTCCTAAAGATTTCAAATTTGTTTTACCTTATCCTAATTATTCCCAACTTCCTAACTTATTTTCCTAAAAAATCTCATCACATGTAATTTTTTTTTTCCCGTTTGGACTTTTTTTAAAAGATTCACACATTTTTTTATTTATTTCTATTTTTATTAATTTTCTATTATTATTATTCTTATCTCAACCCCAATTCTCTAAACTCTTTAAATTTAATCGTAATTCCACTACACTACGTTTCTTAAAATTAGCACCAGATTCTCACCCAAAAAATATCATATAACCCACGGTCAGTTGAAAAAACAAATAAAGAAACAGACAGAGAGACATAGAGCAAACAAAGAGAGAAGAAAAGTGAGTTATTCTTTTGAGAATTAAGTTAGAGTTAGTGTTTTTTGTCGTGGTTCTAAATTCGTGGCTCAAATCAGTAGATCGTAGATGTTATTTTTTGTGATATCCATTTTCGCAGCGAGGTAACTCTAAATTATCACATTATTTAAATGAAATATTGTATGAAAATTTGAATCTAATAATATGAAGTACTTTGAATCGTATGTTCTTATTATGTAATATCAATCCGTGATGCATGTTATGATTCTTTTTTATATTTTTTCTCTCGATCTGAAAAACGGAACAAAAAAAACATGTTTCATTTTTTTATATATTATTTCAATAAATAAGACGGTTTCCTCTGGAATAAACGTAAGATGATTCATCAGTTATTCGTATTATTATGAAATATAATTAGAAGGATATATAATATTATTTACAGAATTATGGTAAAAAAAATAGACAAATGATTGGAAATATTAATTAAAAAAAGGATAAAAGGAAAGTACAACCAAAATAACAATAACAATAATAATAATAATGAAAGAAAAGATAAAAAAAAAACATAACCAAAAAATTAGAAAACAGAGAGAGAATGTTAAAAAAAATTAAAAAAATAAAAATAAAGAGAAAGAATCAGAGTGAAAAAACAAAATAGGAAAACGTAAAAAATGAATTAAAAAAAGGAAAAGTGAAAATTAAAAAATATAAATACAAAATTAATAAAATAGAACGTAAAAAAACAAACAAAAACAACACAATTTCAAAAAATAAATAAAAGAGTAACGATATTATTACAAAATAATTTGAAAAAAAAGAGACACAATCTATAAAATAATAATAAGAAAAAAAAGAGAGAGAAAAAGATTTTACCGAAAACAAAAAAATATATATAAAATTTAAAAAACAAAAAAGTGCAGAAAAAAAATATTTTAAATAAAAAGAGAAAATTTTGTTTCATTAAAAAAAATTTAACATTCCTAATCTATTTAGGATTACTTGATAAAAACTAACTTCTGTTCCCCACGGTAAACAGAATTCTTTACCCGAATTTCTAGTTTGCAGACCAACAAAATAAAGTCAAATTTCCTTTTGATTAAGGATTAAAATAAGTTGACTTGGAACACCAAAACTCAATTCCATGTGGCGACTCTGAATAATAATTATCCCTTAACAAAATGTTACTTTAATTGGAAAAAATCTTTTTCTTTCAAATTAAATAAAATATAAAATATATTGAGAGAAAAAAAGGGGTGTGACATCAAGTAAGCATTTTGTTTTGTAAACATTATGCAATGTTACTCTTTTTGGTTTTTTCGTTATATATATTTTAAAAAAAAATTAAACGTTTATTATTTTAAGGAAATGAATTACTATTTTTTAGCTTTGTAAATGGTTTTTTTTAGCAAATCTACCACTAGTCACATCGTCTAGCGGGTATTGCAAATAAAAAGATATTAATAGGGAAATGTACAAGCAAGGGAGGATAGGTCTTACCTTACTATTTCTAATGAGATAAGAAGTCTCTAATAATTAAGAGACATGGAGAAAATAAGAACCAGAGGAAACTAGGTACTCTATGATAATCACCGAGTTTATAATCCTCACTACGATGATATTAAAAAGTAGGATTCTTCAGTAATGCATATAAAATCCAGGAATAATGACGAGTTATCCAACTCAATTTTCATTTGATGTAACTATGAACTAAAAAGGATAGTTTGCCCATTTAATGTATTCTAAAGTATATTCTTCTTATATTTTTCTTCAAATATGTCTAACAATAATTGATAATTTATCATTTCTTGTTGGATTTGTTGGATCTTGATAAAGTCGTTGACATTGTCATATGGTTTTGCTTTGCCAGTATCACCATTAGGTGCCTTGGAAAAAATTCCTCACTCACCTTACAATCCCAACTATGTTGTCTTCCATATGTCTTTTTTTTTGCATTTTGGTGCTTCCACTTCTTTGTTGTGTAGGTAAATGATCCCCATCCATAGTAACCTTATCAAATCATCTATCGAACATATCATCTTCATCATCCCCATCAAACATTTCGCTACCCAAGTCAAGAAAGAAATCTCTGTTATCCAAGTTTACTTTCGTATCACTCAATTTAGATGAAGTATCTAAGACTGCCATATATGCCTTTGTCTTACTTGTAGGAATAAATTCGAGTGTTTCCGGGCTTAACTTAACCGACTAAGTGAAGGGGTATTAGTCTCTACGTCAACTAAATTTTCCCATCTTGAAGCACTCGTTTCCCCTTGTTTTTCCATCGCTTCATTTAAATCGGTTGTAGCCATCTCCTGTTTCAAAATAAACATGGCAGGTGTATTTGGATTGATTTCTTTTCCATCTATCTCCTCTGTTAACATGGACTACTTTTTATGTGTCACAAGAGCTTGTTGATCAGTATGATCAATATCGTAGCATTCTTTCAACTTCAATTATTGATCAATCGGCTTTTCCAAGTCTAAAGTATTCCAAGATTCAGCAGAAAATTCAGTCGTACCACGTAACCCTCAATATTGTGAAAAACTCTCATCTCGCAACACATAAAACTGAGTAAATTCAACCATAATATTACATCTATCAAGATCAACTTGTGTAGAATTATGTTGGTGCAACATCTAATTTTTGAGGATTTAAAGTCAATAGTTTTATTAATGTCAGATCATAATTCGTTGATACTGGTTTTTTCTGCAATAGAGAGCCTTATTTTTCTTCATATTGCTTTAATTTAGTTACCATTACTGCATTAGGCAATGCGAACTCTCCATCGTTCACAAATCTAGATGATAACTGCCGTGTAGCGACTTATGATCTAACAATCAACTCTCGAGAGTTATTATCTGCATTATTTTGTGCCTCAACATCAATATGTATTGGCGTTGAAGAACCTGTTCCAGCCGCACTAAGTTTCTCATTTATTTTACTAGTGAGTGTTCCAATATCTTCTTTAAGCCCAGATGTTGCAGTAAAAAGCAGGATACCTGGTGTGTTAACTCTTTATTGACTAGTTCCTGTAGGGTGTTTCTCCTATTTAAGGTTATCCATGCTAATTTTTTCAGAATTGATGTTAGACTAATTTGGTAATGTTACCTCTTTTAAAATTTGTTGAATAGAATGAACTTTCTCTTTGTCATACAAAATTGATCGCAAATATCGTGCAAACTTTTCTCTGTTAATTTTTGTTTCAAGGAAAAATGCACCTTCGATCTCCAAAGTTAGTCTATATTCAACCTCCTTGTGACCCTGATATTTACATGTTGTGCAGTACGAGGGAAATTTGTCAAAGACAATTTGTAACATCTCATTACTCGTATTAGCGAAAAAATTATTAAGAAGCTAAAATTTATCATTTTTGGAAAGAATAGGAAAAATTGGGAAAATTTGCTATGTTAAGAAAATGAGTTATTTGTCATTTTAAAACGGTCATAACTTCTAGATCATGAGGAGTAAAAGTCAGTTCTTTATACTTGGAAAGACCTTTAATATATCGTTCAAACGCCTTCAAGTTTATGAATTTTTCATCTCATAAGAGGGATATATGCCTATCGGATGTTGGGCATTTGGATTGGGGAAGGTCCCAATCCGGATTTTAGTAAGCGTAAAGTGGCCTTTTGACCCAGCTATTTCCTAATTTGTTTTGAAGTTTTATTAGGGGTAAAACTAAGCCTTAAGTAATTTTTAGAAAAGTTATTCACGCTTAGGGCTTGTGTAAAAGAGAAAAGGAGAGGAAGAAGAAGGGGGAAGACCTAGAATTCATCCAGAATGCCAAGTTCTTCGAGTGGAATTAATCGGAGGTGATATCTATTAAGGTGTGTGACATATATTTGTGTTGGGGTTGGTTCACCAACGCACAAACTTTTTCAACTGAGCAATTTTTGAGTATTTTGAATGATGAACATTGATGCTCTAGAAGAACAATGATTGAACTTTTGTTGGTTGAGTTGTGTAATTCCCTTAGTTGATTTGATTTATATTCATGGGTTGTTTTTAAGGTATAATCTATTGTTTATTGAGGTTATTAGTGATACTAAGCGATTGGAGGAAAGATCCATCGAAGTTTATAATGTTTAGAGTAGAAAATGGTAGAAGAAAAGAAGAAAATAATTTCTGAGAGGCCCTGGTTCGCCGCACGAAAAAGAGTCCCACAGAACAGTTTGTATCTTTCAAGCTCTAGTGTGCCACGCCAGCCGTAGCCCCTCAGGAGAGATGTTGTCCGTTAGGCTCTTCCACTCCACGCCTCTAAGAGTACCAAGGACGCCTGGAGACCTCATTCTTTCCCCATCTTTTCATACTAGTTCCGAAGAGATTTGGCTAAAACTCCTAGTCGATCCAACATTCTAAGGTACATATAAACATAATGAAATCAACCATAAATAAAGAACCTTGATTCCATAAACCAATTCAAGAAAAGTAAAGATTGAAGTTTAAGAAGTTAAGTTTTAACGCTAAGAACTAAGTCATGTAAAGTTCTTAAGGTTTCCAAGAGCCTTATTTAAGTGTTTTAACATCTTATTAAGACTCAAGTTTCGAGTTAAAGAAAGTGTAAAGTTGAAGTCTTTCCTTCAAAGAAGTATTAGAGAACTATGTATTCCCTAAAGAGTTGATTAAGATCAAAAGTTTCAAGTCAAGCAAAGAGTAAAGAGTTGAGTTCATTTCTCAAAGGATATAAGGGAACTAAGAATTACCTAGAAACTTTATAAATTATTTTACATTTCAGTTTAAAGGAAACAAAGATTTCCCAGAAAAGCTTTTAACAAGAAAATGTAACATTAATTCCAAGAGATCTTTTAAAGCTAACTGTTGAGCAATTATCACAACCCAAAGAAAGGAAGTTACTTTAAAATCATGAGCTAAAGTATGTATTGGGAGTTTTATTGAGCACCGATGTTGGGATAAGACTTCATATTATCTCAGAACCCATGTAAATCATCTGTCTATCATGGGTGTTAACGGGTAATACTCTTTAGATGATCACTTAAGCTAAGCTAGTGGATCAACTAAGTTAAGGAGTTCTATGGGATGGAAAAGTATATGACCATTCTTTCATCGTCGGCAAGATGTTGTATTACAAATTAGGCTCATAGTGGTGGTTGTCGGTCATAGATTCTCCCACAGAACTTTATTATTTTCATATAAAAGTAAAATTTATTTTTTTATTGCATTTCCTTTAATGAACTAAATATTTTTATTATTTTATATGCATTGAGTTGAGTATTCATGAGTTGAGCATATCGAAGGTAAGTTGATCTTATTCTTATTAAGTTTAAATCATTGTTAGCAATCAAACTCACATACTCGTACATTCAATGTACTGATGCTAGTGGATCTTCAATGTCTTATGATGAATACATAGGTAACCATGATCGGCATCCAACGTCTCGTTTATCCATTTGGAGCACTAAAAATCAGTGGTGAGCCTCGTTGAATTCTGGATGATTCTTGTTATTGCATTCCTGTCTTTTCGTCAAAGAATGTTGTGGGGGTTGTCCCGACATTCAACATACGATGTTTAGAGGCTTCATAGATGGATAGTAAGTCATTTAGTTAAGTTGAGTCTCTTTATTTACATATATCTATTCTGCTGTAGAAGTGCCTTATTTGGGTCATCTTAATTTGGTTCAGCAACTGTCATGTAGCAACTTCTGATCTAACAATCATCTCCCTAGAGTTCTTATCTGCATTATTTTGTGCCTCAACATTATTATGTATAGGAGTGGATGAACCTGTTGCATCCACACCAAGTTGCTTGTTTATCCTACTAGTCAGCGTTCCAATATCTTCAATAAGCGCAGATATTGCAGTAAGAAGCAGCATGCCTTGTGTGTTAACTATTTCTTGACTAGTTGTTGTAGCGTGCTTCTTCTTTTTAAGGTCATGCACACTATCTTTCCAGAATTCATGTTAGATGAATTTGGAAATGTTAGCTCTTTCCTAGTTTGTTCTATAGAAGAAACATTCTTTTTCTCATCCAAAATTGATTGGGAATCGCCTTCAAACTTTATTCGTTATTTTTTCATTGATCAATCCACCTTTGATCTCCATAGTCAGTCTGCATTCTTTCTCCTTGTGACCCAGACGTTTACATGTTGTACACTTTAATGGCAATTTGTCATACACAATTTGTAACAACTCATACGTCGTGATTGCCAATAAATTGCTATGAAACTAAAAAATAATTTTTTTGAAATAATAGGAAAAATATGGAAAATTTCATAGGTTAAGAAAATGTGTTTTTGGTCATTTTGAAATGGCCATAACTTCTAGATAAGGAGTAGTTAGATTTAGTTCTTTATATGAATGTAAATCCGTTGAAGTGAAATTTCCAATGCCGTCAAGTTTACAAATTTTTTATATCGTATGAAGGAGATATTCCTATGAGAAGTTGGAAATTTTGATTGGGGAAGGTCCCAATCCGGATTTTAGTAAGGGTAAATTGGTCTTTTCACAGAACTATTTTCCAATTTGTTTTAAAGGTTTATTAGGTGTAAAACTAAGCCTTAAGTCTGTTTTAGAAAACTTATTCACGCTTAGGGATTGGTGTAAAAGAGAAGAGAAGAAAGAGAAGGGGCAAAGACCAAGAATTCATCAAGATTGGCAACATATTTGAGTGGAATTCATCAGGGGTTATCCTTATTAAGGTAAGCGAGATCTTTTCTGCCGGTTTAGTTCACACACACACTTACTTTTTCAATTCAACAAATTTTGAGTACTTTGAATGATGAACATTGAAGTTGTTAGAGAACAATGGTTGAATTCTTGTTGACTGTTTGGTGTTATGCATTTGGTTGATTTTTTTCATCTTTTTGGGATGTCTTAAGGGTCTAATCTATTAGGTATTAAGGTAATAGTAATCCTCAACTATTGGGGAAAATCCATGGAATTTTGAATGGTTAAAAGTAAAAAAATGGAAAATAAAAAATTAAAATACCTTCTGTCAGGTCCTGGGGCGCTACGCCATCCAGAACCCCTCATGACTGCCTCTTTCTCTAAGACTCTACTATGCCGCGAAAGCCAGAGCCCCAAGAATGCCTGGATACCTTGTTATTTACCAATCTTTTTGTACTAGTTCTGAACTTATGAACCTAAAACTCCTAGTCGATTCGAACACTCTAAGGTACATCTAAACATTATGAAATCATCCATAAAATGAAATCATTAACCTTGAATCCACAATCCAATTCAAGGAAAGTTATAATCAAAGTCTAAGAAGCTAAGAGTTAAGTCTTAAAGTTATGAAATAACTCAAAGTTAAGTTCATAAAGTTTACAAGAGTCTTATTTAAACATTTTAACTTTGTATCAATGCTCAAATTTCGAGTTACAGAAAGAGTAAAAGTTGAAGTCTATTCTTCGAAGAATTATGAGACAACCAAGTATTTCCTAAATATTTGATTAAAGATAAAATGGCAGCTCTTGACCGGTATTAGATAGCTGAAATCCCCTATCACTTAAAGCCACCTCGTGCGCCAAGGAGATCTTCTCTACTTAGTCCATAGTTGAGTTCGTTTGACAAAGGCTATAACGGAACTAAGTATTTCCTATAAAGTTTTATAAATATATACATTTATGTTAAGAGGAATCTAAGATTTCCCAAACGAGTTTTGAACAAGAAAAGGGAACATTTATTCCAAGAGATTTTTTAAAGCTTAATGTTGAGAAATTATCTCATCCCAAAGAAAGGAAATAATTTTTAAAACATGAGTTAAACTATATTTTGGGAGTATTATTGAGCATCGACGTAGGGGTAAGAGTTCATATTAAATCAAGTCAATATTTAAAACATGTAGATATCGTGGGTATTAAAGGGACATAATTTTTAGATGATCACGTAAGTTAAGTTAGTGGATCCACTAAGTTAATGAATTCTATGGGATGGCAAAGTAAATGACACTTCTGGTAGTGTGGGTGAGATGTTTTATCACCACTTATGCTTATAGTGGTGGTTTTCGGTAAAAAAATCTCCCACATAACTATATTATTTTCAAATACAACTAAAGTTGAGTTTGTTATTGTATTTCCTTTAATGAACTAAGTTGTTTTACTTGTTTGCAATGCTTTATATGTATCATATATGTTTGAATTGACTTATATATGCAGTGAGTTGAGCATTTATGAGTTGTGCAGAGCCAATGTAAATTAATTTTATCCTTATCAAGCTTTAGTGGTTGTTAGCAATCCAACTCTCATACTCATACATTCAATGTACTGATGCCAGTTTTTCCTGCATCGTCTTAGGATGTTGACGCATGTAACAACGATCATTATAAAACTCCTCCTTTATCCAGTTTGAGCACTTAAACTTAGTGGTGATCCTCCTTGTATTCTGGAGGATCCTTCGTTATTCCTTTCCAGCCTCTTCATTGTAGAATGTTGTGGGGTTTGTTATGACATTCATCATAGTAGGTTTAGGGGCTTCATAGACTGATAGTCAGTCATGTAATTCATTTAGGTCTTTTTATTTCTGTATATCTTATTTTAATACTTAATGCCATTTTAACTAAGAAAATTAATTTAAATTATTTATGAAAATGTTGTTGTTTTATCATTGAGTAATTATTTTGTTGAGTTAATTAAGATAGGTCAAGGATTCGCTCAACGCCAACAATGGTTATTCGGTCCCGTCCACGTCTAGGATGTATGCTCGGGGCATTACAAACCTGGTATCATAGAACACAGTGTTCAAAAGATTATGAAGTCCTGTCTATAGAGTCCTAGTCATTTGTGTGAAGCGCACCACATCTTTTAGTAGGAGGCTGCAACATTAAGGAATTTCATTACTTCGTTCATCTTCCTATTTCGTATATTACAATTTATATCTAAAAAGTTTCCCTCTAATTCGTGCTTGCATGTGTTTAAGATTATCATGCCTCCACGAAGAGAATCTACAGGTCGTCCAGCCATAAGGAAAGTAGAAGAACTGGAGGTACCTAATGCACCGGAAGTGTACCCTCAAAGGGAAGTTACCAATGTTGAGTTCCACGAGGCTATCCAAATGTTATGACAAGTAGTGAATAACCAAGTTAGGCAATAAAGAGGAGCTCGACATGAAAGGGCAGACCCTTCAATGAATAGGGAATTTTTGAAAATGAACCCCTTAATATTTTTCTAGGTCAATCACTACTAAGGATCTGGAGAACTTTGTCAAGTAGCTTCAGAAGGTGTTTGAGGTGATGCATGTTGTAGATACTGAAAGGCTTCAACTAGTTACATATCAACTAAAGAATGTGGCTAAGACTTGGTTCGATTAGTTAAATGACGGCAGAGATAAGGATGCACCACATCAGAGATGGTCTTGTTTCGAATAGGCTTTATTGGGGCGGTTCTTCCCCTATGATATTAAGGAGGCTCTGAAATAGGATTCCTTTAGTGTTCATGAGTATGGTGTTAAATTCACCCAATTATCTAGCTATGCTCCTAATATTGTTATAGACATGAGGAGCAGATTGGGTTTGCATTTCGCTTTCTTAGGTCGTGCATATCGTAAAGACGGAAGAGCGGCAATGCTTATCGTGGACATGGAAATATCTGGATTTATGGTTTATGTGCAAGAAGTTGAAGAGGAAAAGTTGAAGTATAGAGAAGAGTACAGGAATAAGAAAGCCAACACACGGAATGAGTCTAGGAAGTAGAAAGGTGACTCAAATTGGCCACAATTTCCGAAACAGAAGGGGCAGGCACCATCATCATCTTGTGCACAGGCGCCTCCAAACAGAGGGTTACGACAATGGCTATAATGCAAAAAACTAATGATATAGGCTAGAATAGTCTAAAGGAAGCGTGGCACAAGGGGTAGTTGGGCTTGTGCATGTGCTAAGTGTGGTAGAACCCACCTAGGCAAATGTCTTGAAGGCCAAAGATTTTCTTCAAGTGTGGTGAACATGGTAACTTAATGAGAGATTTCCCTTATAATAAGCAAGGTGGTGGAATTCTGACCAACAGAACTCAATTGTTATCAGTTGCTCCAAAAGTCAGAAGTACACCTAGAGGAGCCACATCCTGTAGTGGCAGAGGGGCAAACTATAATCACTAGTCTCCAAGAGCAAGAGAGCTCTCCTGATGTTCTCATGGGTATGATAAAAGAATATACTCTTGATGCTTATGCTTTTCTAGACCCAGGATTAGATCAAGTTTGTGTTTTATAACTCCTTATGTTGCAAATCATTTTGATATTATCACTGGAAAACTTTGTGAACCTTTCTGTATTTTTACCCAGTTGGAGAGTCTATTCTAGTGAAAAGAGTCTATCGTGATTGTCCTATTCCTATCAATAACAAAACACCATTATTAGTTTTTAGTTATGTCTTTTGGGTTTACCAATGCAGAAGCAGTGCTCATGGATCTTATGAATAGTATTCAAGCCATACTTAGATATGTTTGTTATCACCTTCATTGATGACATACTAATATATTGAAGGAATGAAAAAGATCATGCTAGAAACCTCATAATAGTACTTCAGAAATTGAATGAAAAGGAGATATATGCCAAGTTCTCCAAGTGTGAGTTTTTTCTTAAGTGTGTGTAATTCATGGGCCACATCATTTTCGGTGATGGGATTAGAGTTGATACCCAAAATATAGAATTAGTTCAGAGTTTGCCTAGACCCATGTCTCCAACCGATTTTAAGAGTTTCTTGGGTTTAGCAGGCTAATATAGAAGCATTGCTGAGGGGTTTTAATCTATCTCGCCTCCCTTTATCAAGTTGACTCGTAAAACAGCAGAGTTTCAATGGTCTAAAGCTTGTGAAAAAAGCTTTTAAGAATTGAGAAAAAGGTTTACTACATCTCCAATTTTGACTTTATCAGAGGGTACTCAGGATTCTGTGTTGTAGTGTGATGTATCAATAGTTTGTTTTGGCTGTGTGTTAATGTAAAAAGTCAAGGTCATAGCCTACGCCTCCAAATTGTCGAAAGTTCATGAGAAGAAATACCCAACCAATGTTATAAAATCGGCTATTGTGGTTTTCGCCTTTAAGATATGGCATTACTATTTGTATACGGCGTTCATGTTTATATATTTACTGACCATAAGATCCTAAAATATGTGTTCACCTAGAAGCACCTCAATCTAAGGCAAATGAGGTGGTTAGAGCTACTCAGGAATTCTGACATGAGTATTCTTTACCACTCATGTAAGGAAAATATGGTTTTTGATTCCTTAAAATGGTTATCCATAGGGTGTACCGCCCATGTTGAGGAAGAAAAGAGGGAGTTAGCTAAAGATGTGCATAAACATTCATGTTTCGGAGTCAGACTTAAGGATCTCACAGAAAGAGGGATAGTTATGACTAATAAGGATGAATCATCAATAGTGTCTAAGGTTAAATAAAAGCAAGGCCAAAACAACATTTTGCTTGATTTGTAGGAAAATGTTCATAAACAAAAAGTATTGGCTTTTGAACAAGGCGGAGATATTGTGCTAAAGTACTAAGGTAGATTATATGCTGGTTGGAATCAAAGAGAGGATCATAGAGGAGTCTCATAGCTCAAGATTCTTTATTTATTGAGTTCCACCAAGATGTACTGCAATTTGAATGAGGTATATTTGTGGGAAGGCATGAAGAATGACATTGTAATGTTTGTTGCCAAGTGCCCAAATTTCTAACATGTGAAAGTAGAGCACCAAAAATATAGAGAATTGGATTAGACTACAAAACATCCAGAATGGAACTGCGAGATTATTTATATGGAACTTATCACAGGCTTCCCAAGATCTCGCGGGTAACATGATTATACTTAGGTAATTGTCAATTGAATGACAAAATCAGCCCACTTTCGCCGGTAAAGACTACCCATTCAGCTTAGGATTATGCTAATATTTAAAATAAAGAAGTGGTAAGACTTTATGGAGTTCTGGTCTCCATATTTTCAGATAGAGGTGTACAATTTTTCTACTTTATACGCTCAAATTATACTTCCCTTAAGAAGAATAAGAGGTAGTATCAAGTGAAGAACCCAACTGTTAGGTTGGGGTCGATCCCACGAAGAAAATGGTTTAGACTTAACTTTAGTCTATGATTACGTCTATTTAGTCAAGTTCTTTCGGAAAATAGATAATTGAAAAGGGGGGGGGGGGTGAAACAGACGTGTTCAATTATTTCTAAGTAAACAAGTAGCAAGATTAAAACATTGTTTTTTATCAAGTGACGAGAGAAACTAGGGGTGTAAGTGTTTTCCATAGGTTTATAACGTAGTAATCCTAGCGATAATAATTCTTTCCTAGTGTCTTGGATGCAAAGTGGTTAGTTATGTATCTCTAATTCCTTGGTCCAACTACTAGAGAATTTCACTCCGTACCTTGGTCCGACTACATGTGTCTACTTTACTAAACCTTACATTACCTCATATTAACCATCATATTCAATGTATGTCTAAGTTACTACTTTGCACCAATTAAACTAGCCTATTAGATAGTATATAATCAATATTTGTTGATAATTCTTCTCCTATAAACTACCTCCTTGGTCAATCAGGTAGAAATAGGTCATGTTCTAACGCGTGCACTCATTAAAAAGACTTCTAAACAAAATAATTATCAATACATGTAAGGACCTATTCTAGAATTCTTATATAGCTAGTTTTACCTTGTTAATCACCCATGGTTCCCACAACCCTATTTGTGGATTAAGTTGCCCATGCCTAGAAATACACAATTCATGGTTGTTCAACAAAAATTCATGTACTTATTTTGAAAAGTTTGAAGTAAATCCAAAAATAACACTTGAATTAACGAAACTATCTTGAGAATCGATTCCGAAAACTTGAAGTAATTCCCAAAATCCCAAGTTCAACTTCCAATAACAAGAGTATGAAAAATAACAAAAAGTCTAACCCCAACTATATGGTTTTTAACCCTATTGATAATAATAGAGACCTAAACTAAAAGGAGTTCTAAATAAGGAAAGTTTATCAAGAAACACGTCTTCAATCGATGACACCACTAACAGTCCATCGATGGAACGACGGACCGTCGACTTCCTCTATCGGTTCATACTTATCATGTTTTTCAGCCTTCATTCTGGCATCTTCGGTTAGTGGGAATAATCTCTGATCTGATCAACGATTTACAAGGACGGTCTGTCAGTCAGTCGACGGACCGTCGATCCTTTTGTAGCCCCACACTTAGTCAGAATTCCCCGAGTTTCTTCTAGATGCTTGAACCTCCAGTCGACGACCACGACCTATGAACCGTCATGGAATGACGGGTAGTCAATGGCTTTATGAGTCACCTCTTCTGCACAATCTTTTGCATTTCTGTTTTGAACGACTTTACTGCAAAACATAGACAAATACCATTAGAGTTACTACAAAAATGCCTAGACATACACTAAAATTAAGGAAAAAGCATAAAATGTACCTTCAAACCACGATACATCAACACCCTTAAGTTAAATTCGTTGTTTGTCCTCAGGCGACACACTATGACTCACCACAACACCTTTGGACAAAAGTATCCTTATTTAAGCTTTCGCAATCATATGCTATCAATCCCGATTGTTTTCATTGCTTTCATGCGTGATATAACTCTTAGGATCACTCATGTAAATCAGACCATGACACAGACTCACCATGCCGACACCACTACTCTTTTATCTCTCACATAGGCAACAACTCTCCAATATTTCAACTAGTGTTCTCACTTCAAAAGATATCCTCCTTTTTCACAGGGTGATTTTAAATTTATGTTCGAGGATCATTATTCAACCCTCACTCTCAGAACAACTTCACACCTAATTGATACTTGTCGCCATAGTCTTTCCCTTATTTTCACTATATTAAGTTCACTATATTAGACTCTTAGGATCACGATAGGACTTTAATGGCCTGTAACATCGGCTTAGGGTCATGTATGGTACATATGGATACATTTTAGTGAATTGTTTCCCTCCTTGACATTACGGCTAAACATCCTACCTTTTTCACTGTCTAATATTCCCTACTCTTCATTTTATTGTAATATTTGCCTTGTTTTCTCCTTTCTTTCTTCTTTTGTGCAAATGACTGTTCTTTTATTTTTATTTTTTTCATTCAGATTTTTCACTTTATTTTAACTTTGATTGATACACTTCTCTTATTCACTATTTCTTTTCGTTTTTTTCATTCACATTAATCTTTTTAACCCTACTTTTCTTCACATTATTCATAATAGGCACCCTCAACTCATGGCTTAGTCTAGTTACACAATACCCAAGGTTGGGTCAGGGCCAAGACGTGATTGGTTTCTTCATTGGGCACCCTCAACTTATGATTTTTTCCTAAGTTGATCTCAACATGTGCAAATCTTTAAACTCCAATACCATCCGACGGAAAACTCCTCCTTTTGCCTAACGTTATTGCTTAGCGTTTGTATATGTTTTGATTATATTTTTTTCGTATGAGTTCTTAAAGTGTGAAAAAATTTTGTTGTGTTTTCTGTTCTTATAATTTTGTTAAGCAGAAAAAAAGTGATAAGAGTGGAGAAACATGTGAGAGATGAGCGTGAGAGTGTAGTTTAGGATTAGGAGTTTTAGTTTGGGAATTAGTCAAACAAGGACACCATATTAATTTTAATAAATTTTCTGATTTAATTAGCTTAGTGAAATTACCATAAATCCCTTTAAAAAATCATATTATAAACCTCAACTTAATTACATTTAATTAATCTTCCGTTGAGGTTTGAACCCGGGTGGAGTGACCACTTTGAAATGGGTGATATACCGTGGTTTCACGGTATAATTAATGCTTTTTCCTTAAGTTTAGTGCGTCCAAAAGCCCTTTTTGTGCTAATTTTTATACAAGTTTCTCTTTGTTTTGCAGGAAATCTGTCCAAAGCCAAATGCGGAGATTTTGAGAGAGAAATGCAGAAGAGACCACCTACGGAGATTATGACGGTCCGTCATGCCTGTGACGGTCCGTAGGTGGCAGCGTAAAGAAGCTGCTGAAGGAAGATGGGGAAGTCTGACAAGTGTGGGATTACGAAG
>NC_028637.1:11817955-11822375 GCF_001406875.1 Solanum pennellii | reverse complement strand
TTGGTAGAAGCTTTAGAACAAATGCCCGGTTACGCCAAATTTATGAAAGATCTGGTCACAAAGAAAAGATCGGTCACTTTTGAGGATGATGATAGAATGCAGCATTGTAGTGCTATTGCTACAAGATCTCTGGTCCAAAAGAAAGAAGATCCGGGTGCGTTCACTATTCCTTGTACAATCGGGCTATTACATTTTGCGAAAGCATTATGTGATCTGGGGGCAAGCATAAATCTCATGCCCCTCTCGATTTACAAGAAGTTGGGTTTGGGTGACCCAAAGCCCACTGCTATGCGGCTACTGATGGCTGATCGAACAGTAAAACGGCCCATAGGGATACTTCATGATGTGCTAGTAAAAGTGGAGTCATTCATCTTTCCAGCCGATTTTGTTATTCTTGATTGTGAGGTTGATTTTGAATTGCCTATTATCCTAGGGAGGCCATTCCTAGCTACGGGAAGAGCCTTAGTAGACATGGAAAAGGGGCAGATGAAATTTCGGTTGAACAGTGAGGAAGTGACCTTTAATATTTGTAGGTCCATGAAGCAGAGTGGTGAGCTCCAATCGGCATCTGCTATATCCGACAACATGGGTGAGACATTTCAGACACAAATAGAAGAACGTCTAGGTGTCGAAGCATTAGCGGCAGTGATAATGAACTTTGATAGCGACTGCATTGAAGAGTATGAGTCATTAGTCGCGGCTCTTGATCGAGGTGATGTTCGGTTTAAACCGAAGAAATTTGAGCTTGATATGAAAAATCGCGAGTCCCCACCCGCGAAACCATCGATAGAGGAGGCTCCAAAAGTTGAATTAAAAGCTCTCCCACCTCATCTTAAGATTGGATTCTTAGGAAATGGTGACACTTTACCGGTAATCGTTGCATCAGACTTGGATGAACAACAGGTTCAGAGTTTGGTGAAGGTACTAAAAAGGTTCAAAAGAGCCATTGGGTGGACCATTGCAGACATTATTGGGATCCCTTCTGGTATTTGCTCTCATAAAATCCAACTCATGCCTGATCATAAGCCGAGTATTGGGCACCAGAGACGCTTGAATCCTCCTATGCAAGAGGTTTTGAAGAAGGAAATTATCAAGTGGTTGGATGCTGGAGTAATCTATCCAATCGCCGATAGTAGTTGGGTATGCCCGGTTCAGTGTGTACCTAAGAAAGGGGGAATGACTGTGGTCCCCAACGAAAAGAATGAACTTGTTCCAATGAGACCGGTTACTGGATGGAGGGTGTGTATGGATTATCGTAAACTGAACTCATGGACTGAAAAAGACCATTTTCCCATGCCCTTCATGGATCAGATGTTGGATAGACTTGCCGGAAAAGGGTGGTATTGTTTTCTTGATGGGTATTCGGGGTATAATCAGATTTCTATTGCACCAGAAGATCAAGAGAAAACCACTTTCACTTGTCCATATGGGACTTTTGCGTTCAGAAGAATGCCATTTGGGTTGTGCAATGCACCCGCAACCTTTCAGAGATGTATGATGTCAATATTTTCTGACATGGTGGAGGATACTATAGAGGTTTTTATGGATGATTTTTCTGTGGTTGGTGATTCATTCGAGCGGTGCTTAAACAATTTATCTGAGGTTCTTAAGAGATGTGAAGACTGCAATTTGGTACTAAACTGGGAAAAGTGTCATTTCATGGTAAAAGAGGGTATTGTGTTGGGTCATCGCATTTCAGAAAAGGGCATAGAGGTTGATCGAGCTAAAGTTGAGGTAATAGAGAGACTGCCCCCACCAATCTCTGTGAAAGGTGTGAGAAGCTTTCTTGGGCATGCAGGTTTTTACAGAAGATTCATCAAAGACTTTTCAAAGATTGCACACCCATTGTGCAAACTGCTGGAGAAAGATTGTAAATATTGTTTTGATGAATCTTGTCTTAAGGCATTCGGTGAACTAAAAGAAAAATTGGTATCTGCGCCTATCATTATTTCCCCGGATTGGAGCAGTCCATTTGAGGTAATGTGCGATGCTAGTGGGGTAGCTCTTGGTGTAGTACTGGGACAGAGGAAAAACAAAATCCTTCACCCCATTTACTATGCTAGTAAAGCCCTAAATGAAGCTCAGAAGAACTACACAGTGACTGAGCAAGAACTCCTAGCAGTAGTGTTTGCTTTTGAGAAATTTCGCTCCTATTTGCTAGGTACTAGAGTTATAGTGCATACTGACCATTCAGCATTGAGATATTTGATGGCGAAAAAGGATGCGAAACCAAGGTTGATTCGTTGGGTATTACTGCTGCAAGAATTTGACTTTGAAGTGCTGGATAGAAAAGGGACTGAAAATCAAGTTGCTGATCATTTGTCTCGTCTAGAGGATGAAGCTATGAGAGAGTTAGGGGATAAGACTGACATTGATGATACTTTCCCCGATGAACATGTATTGGCTGCTTCACAAGACTTGATTCCATGGTTCGCAGATTTTGCGAACTATCTGGCTAGTGATATTGTTCCATCAGACTTGTCCTTTCATCAAAGGAAAAAGTTCATGTACGATGTGAAGAAGTTCTTTTGGGATGAACCATACTTGTATAGGAGTTGTGCCGACGGGCTTATTCGGCGTTGTGTGCCAGAATGTGAAATGTTGAGTGTATTGGAGGCATGCCATTCTTCACCTGTTGGCGGACATCACAGTGGTATCCGAACCGCTCACAAGATATTGCAATGTGGTTACTATTGGCCAACTCTTCATCAAGATGCTCATGGGTTTGCTAAAGCATGTGACAAATGTCAACGTGATGGTGGTATTTCAAGAAAGCAAGAGCTCCCTCTAAACCCCATTCTTGTGATTGAGTTATTTGATGTGTGGGGTATTGACTTTATGGGCCCTTTCGTGAGTTCTCATGGGATGAAGTACATTCTAGTAGCAGTTGATTATGTATCTAAATGGGTCGAAGCCATAGCACTCGCAAACAATGAAGGGAAGAGTGTCACTGCATTTTTGAAAAAGAATATATTCTCTCGTTTTGGCACCCCAAGGGCTATTATTAGTGATGGGGGCTCCCACTTCTGCAACAGATTATTCAAAGGGTTATTGGAGAAATATGGGGTTCGCCATAATGTGGCCACTCCTTACCACCCTCAAACTAGTGGGCAAGTTGAAGTGTCGAATCGAGAGATCAAACAGATTTTGTCCAAAACAGTGAACGCTAGTAGAACGGATTGGTCAAGGAGGCTTGATGATGCTCTTTGGGCCTACCGGACAGCATATAAGACTCCCATTGGTATGTCTCCATACCAACTTGTATATGGGAAAGCTTGTCATCTACCGGTTGAGTTAGAGCATAAAGCCATGTGGGCTATGAAGAAGTTAAAAATGGATTGGAGCGAAGCTGCAGAGCACCGGTTAAATGGGTTGAATGAACTTGATGAATTTCGCCTGAAAGCCTATGAAAGCTCAGCCCTATACAAAGAAAAAATGAAGAAGTACCATGACAACAAAATTGAAAAACGAGAGTTTATGGTTGGGGATTTGGTGCTTTTATTCAATTCCAGATTGCGCGTGTTTCCAGGCAAACTCAAGTCCAAATGGACTGGTCCTTACACGGTTACTCAACTATTCCCTCATGGAGCAGTTGAGTTGGAAACCAAGGAGGGTGTGCGTTCAAGGTGAATGGACAGCGCATAAAAATCTATCTCGGGCATGCTGAAACAGCGAATGAAGTGATCGAGGCGTACCATCTTGGTGAAGTCTGAGTAATCAAGTGTCCCCAGTCGTGCCGCGACATTAAATCAGGCGCTTGTTGGGAGGCAACCCAATACTTATCGTCTTTTTAATAATGGTAGCATTTTTTCTATTAATGGGTATTAAATTTGCAGGCACATCACCAGGAAATTCTGCAGAACACTACTTCGCAGTAGCCACTGACGGATACAACGACGGACCGTTGCATTTGCAACGAACCGTCATAGGAATCCGTCACACCAGGTATGTAGTACTGTCATTTTGAAATTAGGGCACACACGACGGAACCTACGACGGGTCGTCACAGATGCGACGGACCGTCATCGTGGAACCGTCGTGCAATTAATGAAATCTACCCGACCCAACTCGGCTGGACCCTTTTCAAAATTTGACCGATTATACTTCCCCCCTCCATATTCCACCTCATTACTTCCTTATTCCCCTCATTTCCCCTCTCTTTTCAACTTCCACACTTCCCCTCACTGATCATTGCTCCCAAAAACCACCTAAGCCTTATCATTATCATCTACTGTCGGTGTCTACCTTGCCAGAATCATTCTCCATTTGTCTTCTTGTCCATTTCCAAGGTATGTGTCTCTACATTTATACATATTTATCTTGCATTTTGGTTTTGTAGTTAGTATTAGCTTAGTTTTTCGTCGTATACTGTTTCCTTTATATGCTTATGTCTAAACCTAGGTTCAAAATGTTCTTATGT
>NC_028637.1:11793920-11816839 GCF_001406875.1 Solanum pennellii | reverse complement strand
GGTGCAGATTGGGTCACTGAGCCGAAGGGGGCCATCAAGAAGGCCAACCTCACATTCGTCGCGAAGTTCTTGTGGCTGTTCGTCCGTCACTGCCTTTCCCCCACAGCTGCTGACAACATCGTCAATTGGGATCGTGCAGTGTTGATAGCGGCGATGATAGCCGGATTCGAGGTCGACTTCGCATGGCTTCTCCAGGCAGTCATGCACGAGAGGGCATTCAAGGTCACCACCACCTACCCCTTTCCGTGCATGATATTTGCCCTTTGCAGGTCTGCAGGTATGCCCATATGGCACATAGATCAGTTGAGGACCCCACAGGGTACCGTTGACGTTGGCCTGATCAGAGACGAGGCCAATGAGTTGGCCCCACGTAGAGGGCCCCGTCTAGAGCTGCCACCACTTGCGGATGATCTGGTAGACACGGTAGCCCAGGCCCGCACAGCTACACAGGCGTCCACTGACACTACCCCGGCCGAGTCTATCCCGGGTAGTAGCACAGCCGCGAGCCCCTCTGGCACAGCCCCTCTACCGTTACTGGTCCCGCTTGCTAGGGTCCAGAAACTAGAGGCACAAATGGCCACTCTTCTGCATCATATCCAGCCGTGGATGCAGAAGTCTATTACTGAGTCTGAAGTGCGTATGGAGAGGAAGATGCAGCGGAAGATTGCTGAGGTTCACCAGCGCCTAGATGCATTTGAGTTGAGAGTGTTAGCCCGCCCAGCACGTCCGGTAGATGTGTCGACTCTTCAGGCTGCAGTCGACAGTTTTCGGGCAGACATTGACACGATCCTAGAGACGAGAGTGCCGGAGCCTGTCGAGCCTGTTGAGGACACTGTATTGGCGGCCCTGTTTGCCACCTCAGACATTCACCCACCTTCCCCTCGAGAGAGTGCCAAGAGGCGTAGGGGTCGATCAGAAGATGAGGCGCGAGCAAGGAAGAAGGAGCGACGGGAGATGGAGGCCGCGAGGAGAGCCTCACTTGCTGAGGCGGAGGCACACCAAATCAGAGCATCACAGATAGCGGCTGGGGCGTCTAGCTCCCGCACTATAGAGACAGCAGGAGGCCCTACTGATGGTGCGGTGGCTGCTGAGGACATCACTGAGGGTGTCCAGATTGCTGAGGACACCACTGAGGGTGTCCAGATTGCAGAGGATGTGGGTTCTGGGAAACCGGACCCACCAGCTTGTTGATCGACGGCGCTATGCGCCACAGGTTTGCTTCACCTACCCCTCTAATCTTTAGATTTTTTTATGCATTGGGGACAATTGCATGCTTTTTTGTTGGGGGTGGGGTAAATGGAAAGTGAGTGTTAGGGTGAAGTCTGAGTAGCCCAACTCACTATCCTCTTTTGGGGTTTTCTTGCCTGAGTTCTTTTTCCCCAAAAGACTGATTATTTTTTTGTTGAACCGGCATGTTTATATCTTTTGTACATAGTTTAATTCTAGAGCATGATGGCTAAAATGATATCCTGATAAACTGAAAATAACGCATGACTAGGCATAGTAACTGACAATTGTGTGGCTCTAAGCGTGAAATAGAGTTACACCATTGCATTACCCTAAGTCTTTAATTCGAACTAGGTGTCTAATAATCTGGTATAGTGATGACATGTCAAGTGAGAGTGAGGAAATTTGAATAGTCCACTATTGGTACTGAGCTAGAACTTGCCTGGTTAGTCCTGCTAAAAGTAAGCTGTAACAAACAATTAGGAAAGGATCATAGGCCCTTATTCAAGAAAGCCCATTTCCAACCCAAATAAAAGAAACCAAATGAAATTTATCATTCTTTGATCCAAATAATCTGAGCTTAAATTAGACCTTTCTTTTTCACCCTAACTAATCTTTTCGGGGAACAATGTGTTGGCCCTGGTCCCTCCTTGGACATGTGCACCTCAGCTTATGCCAAAAGCATAAGTTGAGGGTGGCTAATACAGTAAACAACCTTCGTTTTGGCCCTGACCCAACTTTGGGTATTGTGTACCTTGACTCATGGCAAAGCCATGAGTTGAGGGTGGCTATTACGAGGAATGCTCTGGAAAGTGGGGTTGAAAGAACAAAAGAGAGAGAAAGAACAAAAGTAAGGTGACTCAAAATTAGTTGAAAGAAAAGAAAAGAAAAAGAAAAATCACTTACACAAATAAAGAAAGAAGAGAAAATTGAGCAAAGTGAAAGAATATGAGAAACTGGGCGAGATAAGATGATAAAAAGGGAAGGTTTAGCCGATATGTCAAGGAGGGCAAAAAGTCACTAACGTATACCTAAAAATGTACCCTACCTGACCCTGAGCCTATGTTACAAGCTAAGAAAGTCCTATCGTGATCCTAAGGGTTGTATAGCGAACTTAAGGCAGTGAAAATAAGGGCAAGCTTATGGCAATAGGTATGAATGAGTGTGACTTTGTTCTGAGAGCGAGTGTTGAAATGTAATCCTTATACTCAAACTGAAATCATTGTGTGAAAAATGAGGATTTTGTTCTAAAGTGAGGACATTAGTTGCAATACCAGAATTGTTAGCACCTCGGTGAGAAATTGAAGAGGATAGGTGTTAATGCATGGTGAGTCTGTGTCATGTTCTGATCCCACAAAATTCAAGCCTAATAGTGATAGCATGCATAGATTTGATGAGATTAATCGGGATTGATAGCCAAATGATTGCAAAGGATAAAACATGGATACTATTGTACAAAGATTTTGTATTGAGTCATAGTGCGTCGCTTGAGGACAAACAACGAATTTAAGTTGAGGGTGTTGATATACCGTGGTTTCACGGTATTATTAATACTTTTTCCTTAAGTTTAGTGTGTCCAAAAGCCTTTTTGTGCTAATTTTTATATAAGTTTCTCTTTGTTTTGCAGGAAATCTGTCCAAAGCTGAATGCGGAGATTTTGAGCGAAGAAATGCAGAAGAGACCACCTACGGAGCTTATGACGGTCCGTCGTGCTTGTGACGGTCCGTAGGTGGCAGCGTAGTGCAGCTGCTGAAGGAAGATGGGGAAGTCTGACCAAGTGTGGGATTACGAAGCTTGTGACGGTCCGTCATGGCTATGACGGTCCGTCCTGCAGGTTCGTCGTGAAGATCAGAGAAGTGATCCCAGTACCCAGATTCCAAGAGTTTAAGTCTTTTGAAACGAGACCCTCGACGGACCGTTGTGCCTATGACGGTTCGTCACACTTGCCGTTGAGGGGAATGAAGAGAGCAGCAGAAAAAATTGCACCAAGTATGGGACGACGGAGTCCACGACGGTCCGTCATGACCACGACGGTCCGTCGCGTGGTCCGTCGACCCAGCCGCGTTTTGGCAGATTTCCAGCAATTAGAATTCTTGTTTAATTAGGTTTTTGTATTTTTATAAATAGTTCGAAAAACCTCGTTTTTGAGGTTAGACACCTGATAGTTAGACTCTGAGATTGTTGAAACTCCGTATTCGTAAACATTGTATTGTGAGATTCTCGATAATCATTAGACTTTTCGTGAGATTTTTGATTACTTTGAGAATTCTTGCAAGTGATTTTTGGTGATTAATCAAGCAATCTTTTGGACTTTATTCTTTCTCATTGAAGTAAGTACATGAATTCTTATTTAATATATTTGAATATTGTGTTTATGGCTATGAGTAACTAAACTCCATAACTAGGGTTGTGGGAACCATAGGCAAATAATGAGATAAACCCTAGCTAAAATAACAATTCTAGAATAGTGTCTTGCATGTATTAATAATTCTTTCGCTTAGAAGTCTTTTTAACGGATGATCAACGTTAGAACTCGCCTTAATGCTACTTGCCGGACCAAGGAGGTAGATAATAGGAAAAGAATTATTAACATAGATTTAGTGTATACTATCTAATAGGCTAGTATTGATTGGTACGAGGTAGTAACTTAGTCAAATATCGAATACGATGCTTAATATGAGGTAACGATAAGGGTTAGGAAAGCAACACACGTAGCCGGACCAAGGTGCGGAGTGAGATTTTCTAGATGCCGGACCAAGGATTTAGAAATACATAACTTATCACTTTGCATGCAAGATACTAGGAAAGAATTGTTATAGTTAGAATTATCAAGTTATGAACCTGTGGGGAACACGTAAACCCTAGTTACTTTGATTAACTGATTGAAACCCAACTTTCAAACTCATTAAGTGTCTCTTTCAATTTAGTTAATTCTTTTTACTTATTAGGAAATACAAACCCCCCTTTTTACATTTTTATGTTTTTACTTTCTAAGGAAGTTATCAACCGAACAATAGTAATAACAAGTTAAAGTTAAGTCTAGACTATTTTCATCGTGGGAACGATCCCAACCTCACTAGTTGGGTTATTTACTTGACGCGACCGCTTTACTTCTTATTTGAGAAGTAAGTTTGAGCGTATTAATGGGTCATTTTGGGTTTACCCGACCCGAACCGTCCACTTAATTAAATTAATTAATTCCTTAGGGTAATTATTATATTACCCTTTGCCTGTAAAAGACCATTTTACGCCTAGACCCTCCAAACATAAGATTTTCCCTTTTTAAGTCTGGTAAAGACTCATCCGAGTGAATATTCATATTCGGGAGCCCTACTTGGATGGACTCAACCTTTCCTAGATAAACTAACTACCCTAGTTAGTTGGCTTTGATGTCACAAGGGTTCAAAGGTTCGTTCTACGCGCATCAATTCCGTGTGAACCCGGCCTAATCGTGGGCATTCTACACAAATTAAGCATTACTTAGCATATCAATTTTTAGGGTTGTTACATTATCCCCCCCTTAGCAACATTCGTCCCCGAATAACACTTCATATAATCTAGCATAACTCCAATCATATCATAACATAACCACTATGCACAGTCAAGCAGTAGCAACAAAGAATGGAGAGATAAGGGAACTTCGACTTAAGAGTAAAGAATCTAACTTTATAGACTGAAAAGATGGGGATAGCGGGATCTTTTATAAGACTCGACCTCCTACGTTTCACCCTTAACAAGATGATTCCTCCACAATACCTTTACAGTGGCAATCTCCCTGTTTCTCAGTCGCTTGACCTGTCTATCTAAGATTTGAATAGGTACCTCCTCATACGACAAGTCTTCATCGAACCCCAATCCTTCCATTGGTAAAATCGATGTTGTATCACCTAGGCACTTCTTTAACACGGATACATAAAATATTGGATGGACAAAAACTAGCTCTGCAGGCAATGCCAACTCATAGGCCACCTCACCCACACGCAGTAAGATCTCATATGGCCCAATATACCTCGGACTCAACTTGCCCTTCCTGCCAAACCTCATCACTCCCTTCATAGGTGATATCTTCAAATAGACCTGGTCACCAACATCAAACTCTAAGGGACGTTTTGTGTTGTCTTCATAAGACTTCTGCCGACTGTAAGCAGTAGCTAACCTGTCCCTAATCACCCTGACCTTCTCTAAGGCATTATAAATGATCTATAGACCCAAAATAGATGACTCTCCAACCTCGAACCACCCTACTTTATACCTACACCTCCTTTCATATAGTGCCTCGAACGGTGCCATCCCAATGCTGGAGTGATAGTTGTTATTATATGATAACTCTATCAATGGCAGATGGTCGTCCCAACTACCTCTAAAGTCAATCACACACGCTCTCAACATTTCCTCTAATGTCTAAATGGTGAGATCTGTCGTCCCATATGTCTGTGGATGAAAGCCAGTACTAAGCTTTACATGCGTGCCTAAGTTCTTCTTGAAGGATCTCCAGAAATGTGAAGTGAACCGAGCTCTGCTATCTGAAATGATAGACAAAGGAATCCCATGCCATCTCACAATCTCATCAATGTAGAGTCTCGCATAATCCTCGGGTCTGTAAGTAGACTTCATAGGGATAAAGTGGGCAGACTTAGTCATCCTGTTCACAATAACCAATATGGAGTCATATCGTCTCCTAGTCCTCGGAAGACCAACCACGAAATCCATATTAATGGCCTCTCACTTTCATGTCAGAACCTTAATCATCTGAATAAGACAACCAGGCTTAAGATGTTCTGCCTTAAACTGTTGTCAATTATGACTCTTGGACACATATTCAACATTGTCGTTCTTCATGCCATCCCACCAATAGATCTGCTTAAAATCATGATACATCTTGGTGGAACCTGGATATATGGAAAATCTGGAACCATGGTCCTCTCCAACAATCTTGGTCTGCAAATCATCCACATCTGGTACACGTAGCATGTCCTGGTACCTAAGTACTAGGTCACCTCCCAAAGAAAAACACTCATTCAACTTAACCAACGCTCAGTCCTTCAGCTTGATCAACACAGGATCAAGATTTTGACCCTTCTTGACTTAAACTAATAACAATGATTCAAAAATAGGATTAAATGAAACACCGTCACTAGTAGAGTCAACTAACTGCACAGCCAGTCTTGCAAGTCTATGTATATATTTCACGAACTCTTTCTTCTCATCCTTTACGTGGGTTTTACTTCCCATTCTTATCCTGCTCAAAGCATAAGCTTCTACATTAGCCTTACCTAGAAGGTAGTGGACATTCATGTAATAGTCCTTCAACAGCTCCAACCACCTCCACTAACGTAGATTCAACTTGTCTCACTTGTACTAGGCTATCCTCATGTAGCCACTCTTTCTTTTTTTGTTCATCTTCTAGCATAAATATACACTCTTAGTTATTTCATTTAGTGACATTGATTTTTAGGCGTAGATGCAACTTGTCTCACTTGCACTAGCCTATAGTCATGAAGTCATTCTTTTCTTTACATATTAACTTTGAATTCATTTATAACATTTTCTTTTTGAGTATGCTTGATATTTGACTTCACATCATTCTACACTGCCCTTACGTGATCCTCAGCAATCTTAGATCCCGTGTAAATGGGAGGATTCATCCTCGTGAAGTACCTTAACATGTTTGCCATGGTGCTGGCAGGTGGGTTCTCCATGGGAACACCTTATTGCTCATCGTAGCCTGTGCTTGTAAAGTGATGGTTTCGGCCATCTATACATAGGTTGTCCTCACTTCTCCATCTGTCAACCTAGTTGGGCTAACATGCATCTCAATACAGCAGCTGGGGTATGGGGATGATCTTTGTTTCCCCCACCAGTATCTTCTCCTCTTCACGACCAGCGTCCCTCCTTGTGTTCATTTTTTGAGAAAAGTAGAATTGATGCTAGATACACTCATAAAACTAATGAATAAAACATTAGATAAGGCACGATAAGATCAGAAGAAAGGAATTTTCTGACGCATCATATAGGCTCTTATTCAGGATAGTGGTGCACTTCACTAACATGACTTAAAAACTACTTAATGTTGTTGATGTAAGCTTATTATCCTTGAAATTTAATCTTGTTATCTGATACAAACTTTTTCACACCCAAAATCTAGACCCCAGACGAGACCAGCGTCGTTGACCTCTCAGAGGTCGCAGACAAGCCTACATACGTCATTGTTACTTCAACTAGGTTAATTTTAGTGGAAAAATAGAACTTTTGTTACTTAAAATTAAATTAAGTCATTCTACTTAAACTCATAAACGTTCACAATCACTCATATAATATTAAGATCATCAAATGAAAGAAATAATCCATAATTGCATTAAACGTATTTTTGCCAAAATGCACCAATAAAAAGCCTGAAATGAAAGTGGAAATGAAAAACTAGTGGTACATGCTGCAATAGCTAAATCCTACATCTAAGCTAGAGAATAACAGTAGACATCGTCGAAAGCATGATGGCCTACCAAATCCGGATGAAAGCTCCGCGTATAGATAGCTGCAACGTCGTACTGTACGCTTTAACGTCCACCTGTACCTGCACCTAAAAGTAGATATTGTATGGAATGAGTATACAGTTGTACTATATATGGGTATATTCAAGCACACACCAAGGACTTGCATGAGTAAGAATAGCTCTTTCCCAACAACGTGATTTACGGAAAGTCAAGTCATTCGACATGCCTAATTTGGATTAGGAAAGTCAATGGACTTGGAAAATTTGGTTTAGGAAAGTCAGTGGACTTCCGTAATTTGGATTGAGGAAAGTCATGCCATGAGAGTAACATGAATCATCATACGTATCATATTGCACACAACACATAGCATATTAAATATAGCACACAACATATTGCATATAGCACTTAACATATTTCATATCATTCGATCATATGCCATGAGCCTTGGAATCTTGGACTTGACATTAAGACTTCCAAAAATGAGGACTCAACATATGGGGCCTCAACTAAGGAGCCTTCATTAGCAAACACAGAGTCTGTTTCTTTCATTCATACCTACTTCATTTAATTCATTCATAAGCTAGTGTAAACACCAGTTAAACCTAGGATGTAGTTTAAGACATTCATCGGGTTCGTTGTGCAATGGCCCAAGAATGACCTAGTGCCATTACTTAGGTCTTGATCACCTCATGATTCTCCTATCCTAACACCGTTGGTATCATTCATTTCATTGTGTGCATCATTTGAGGCTGGCCTCATTCATTATTTGGGAACTTAAACTTTAACCGACATAGATCATGTGAGCATCATGAAATCCACTGTCTGTCCCACACGGAAAAGAGGTGGAATCACCGGCCAAAGTGACCCCAAACAAGCTTGCATATATAGGGAATTGAACCGTGCTAGATCCCTAAGTTGGCAGTATAGGTTCAAAGACTAGGAGATATAAGAAGACCCATACCCGGCATGCCGGACACTCTTATCTCATGAGAGTTACGTGAACCTCAGCCCTTCCAAAAAGAAGGAATCACCACTTATAGCTAGCCTGTCGGTACTCAGTATAAAGTTCCATTTCATTCAACTCATACGTCATAAAAGATGACTTCTAGTATGAGGACATCATAGCTCAATAGATGATTTCTCATGTCATCATTAGTATCAAGTATACATTAATCTCAATACATTCATTAGAGTATTCATTGAGACTGGTCTCTTCATTAACATTACACTCTCATAGGTGAGTACATTTTGGTAACATTTACTTAGGCTCATTATCATGTTGTCACCACATTCATTAGCTTTAGCACATTTTCTCTTCATAATTACACACCCTTTTTTTACGTGAATGTTAATTTCATCATATGCCAATGCACTTGGCCGTTTAGTGTGTTCCACACTCTTACTTAACCCTTCTAGGAGTTTATCATTTTGTTACATACATCTTAGGTTCACTTACTTTTGAACGTATGCTATACTTATGGGTCTATACATACAAGCCATGAGGATTCATTCGTAGTTCGTTTAAGTGATTCATATCTTCCTAAGATTTTCTGATACAAGAGTTATGAATCTTGTATGTATGCCAAGATCATCAATTTCGATCTATGTAGGCAGTATCATTTGAACATTTATTCACGTATTAATTATGTATCAATACGAAATTGGGCAAGGGAACCCGATTTTGAATCCATTGGACAACAGTTACATTTTTATTTAAATAAGTTTTACCCACATGGCCTGGGGACCCAAAATCGAGCCCAAACGCCTTTTTTTTTATTTTCCCTTGATTTCTCTCTTTATTTTTTTCGTTCATTGGCACTAAGAGGATGTGGGATCGAACTCCCACAACCTCATTTTCTTTTAATTTACTTTTCCTTAAACCATTTTTGTTTTGACCAGAGGGTGTGGGATCGAACCCCCATAGCCCCACCTTAATTTTCTCCTTAATTCCTTTTATTCTGCCTAGAGATCGTGGGTTTGATCCCCACTTGCCTCAACCTTTATTTTTCTTTTAATTTTTCCTTAAATCTGACCGAGAGGTGGTTCGTTCGAATACCACTACTCTCATTTCATTAATTCTGTTTTAGTTTTAGGGGAATCGGCTAAGAGAACTCGGGTTTGAAACTCGTGTGCCTCACTCCTTTTTATTTTAATTAATTATAACTTTCTTATAGTGAGGTCTTGGGTTCAATACCTACTGACCTCACATATTTTAAACATTATTCTAAACTTTCCTAAACTTCAACCATTAACCTAAACTAAGCTAACACAATGCTGGAAATTTGGTCACGATTTCCAGCTCCTTTTCATCAACATTTACACGTTAGATCTTAGGATAATTCATGGATCATTTAGTACATCTTTAGGTGCAATTTTCATGGATTCATTTAGCTAATAGTTTTCACTCAAATCATCCACATAACACTTCATATGAACATCACGATTTACACACATTCTTGCACATAAAATACAAGGATTTAAACATGCATTTCATGCTCTAATCCATGACCAAGAGTCACGACAATGCACCTACAAAACCGTATCCCACATTTCCGGAAAATTTCCGAACATATATACATACACATAATTATCATGAAAATACGTTACATCCCTATATTCTACCAGCAAACATATCCAACCTACGAATCAATGGGATATAGTTACAGGGACATGCAACGGGGAACAACCCTAGTTTTCGGATTAGAATTGATTGAATATTAAGGGTCTCTTGGGAAAGGTACCAAGAGTAAGAAAACCCAAACCTTCTTTTTGACGATTATTCAACACACGACCTTCTGTGCAACCCCCTCTCCGAATCATGTTCAAGTCTCGAAACTCCAACACCAGCAGACGGAAAACTCCTCCCTTTGCCTAACGTTTTTGCTTAGCGTTTGTATATGTTTTGATTATATTTTTTATGTGTGAGTTCTTCAAGTGTGAATAAATTTGGATGTGTTTTCTTTTCTTACAATTTTGTTAGGCAGAGAAAAAGTGAGAAGAGTGGAGAAACGTGAGAGAGATGAGCGTGAGAGAGTAGTTTAGGATAAGGAGTTTTAGTTTGGGAATTAGTCAAAATAGGACTCCTTATTAATTTTAATAAAAATTCTGATTTAATTAGCTTAGTGAAATGACCATAAATACCTTTAACAAATCATATTATAAAACTCAACTCAAATACATTTAATTGATGCTTCCGTTGAGATTCGAACCCGGGTGGAGTGACCACTGCGAAACGGGGTATTTCGGATTGACCCAACCAGAACCATCCACTAAATTAAATTAATATTAAATAAATTAATTACTTAGGGTAATTACGATATCACCCTTTGCCTGTAAAAGACCATTTGACCCCTAGACCCTCCAAACATAAGATTTCCCCTTTTTAAGTCCGATAAAGACTCATCCGATTGAATATTCATATTCGGGATGCCTACCTGGCTGGACCAAACATTTCCTAGATCAACTAACTCCCCAAGTTAGTTATCATGGATCTCGCAAGGGTACAAAGTCTTGTTCTACGAGCATCAATTCGGTGTGTACGCTGTCTAATTGTAGGCATTTTAGACACATTAAGCATTACTTAGCATATCCATTTTTAAGGCTGTTACATCTACTTTGGCCGGTAGACCATACTTTTTTGGTTTGAAGCTTTATGACTCCGGTTTCCATTTTTAGAATCACATGGTCTATGTCGGTTAAGTATATAGTTTCCCTAAAGTAAAATGGACAATGGAAGTAAATGACTAAGACCCTAACTAGAATGACTTAAGGGAGGTTACTTAGGATAGGTGGAAGTAATAAACCCATCTAGACATTGCATAAGTAGCTCCTTAGGATGTTCTAGGAAGGTGTCGTAATGCATGTCACTATGTATGTGTTCTTTATGCATGTCATTATAGTATTTGTCTACTTGTTATGAAGGTGTGCATGATATGAGTCTTTATGCATGATGTTGACATTGTTAACTATATGATGAAGGTCTTGCTTGACATAAATGAAGTTGTCTCCTTTTAATATGTTGATATATGACTTAGATGTAAAAGCTTGTAGTCTCATGATAGGTTTACAAAGTATGTGTGAGGTTATGGGGTTCTACATTTACATTGCACTAGTAGACTTATAATGGGGGAATGATTTAGGTGTTATAAGGTTCTATGTGAAATAAAATAAGTATATGTGCATAATGACTAGGAGTTCTCTGTAATCTTCTTTTCGTCTTGGCTTAAATATGTCTATGTTGTACTATACTTTTATGATGATATGTGTTGGCTTGTCTAAGTAGTATATATGGTTTTTCTTGTGGTCCTTAGATGATGCATTGCACCAAGTATCACTAAAGGGTTACTTCGGAGGCTTATGAATTAAAAGAATTAGTTCACTCTTAAGGAGTGAGATCACTGCACAGTGACCTTAAATGGGACGTAAATTCTATATGCGATTTTCTATGGTGTTTCGCCTTTGATTGTGTTTATATGAATTATATAAATTGTATTGTTTTATGAATTTATAGAGATTTACTCTAAAAGGTATGAAGTATAATTTTCAAGAAAATGTCCCTTTTAAATGTATGATTTTGCATGGTTGTCATACTTAGTCTCTTCTTGTACTTACCCATTCTTCTCTACTTTTTTACACAAAGTGTAGGTTATGGATGCTTAAAGGATATTTATGAGTGAGGAGATTGATATGACTCTCAAACTCAAGGAAAGGGGTCTTTATGTTCCAAGAATTCCCTACTTATGTCTTAATGTAAAGTTTATTAAATGTTGAATAGATATGTCTTATGTTTTAAGGGTCGATTCCTTAATGTATTCTGAAGTTGTTGAGTTGAAGATGGCAAAGACACATAGGGTCTAAATATGTATTATGACTTATTTTTGTATATATATGAAGTTAAGTTTCTAGCATATGATTTGCTATGAAAAGTTTTAAATTTTCCACTAAATTTACTATGTCAGTGCGATGAATGATAACTATGGGCTTGTACAAGATCCCCGAGAAGTCAAGTACTCCATTTTAGCTCCCAGGATGTGACAAACGTGGTATCCGAGAATGACGTTTTTAAAACTTATTTAGGGTCCAAGAAGTCTCATATTGCCATGTCTAGTATAGTCTATTATCATTTTTGGTGAGCCGCAACACATCAAATGTATGAGAGGCTGTAAATTGATAGAGCTTCCCTTCTTCATCATTCTCATTTCGTGTCATAGAACTTAACTCTATAAGATATCTCTTTTATGTTTTCTTTTCTGGTGGTCTTTTTAGATGTGATTGCTTGGATGAGAGTTTCCTCTATGATTGAGGGAGAAAAAGTGAGTTTAAATGCTTACCTTTGTTTTATGGTTGTATGAGTATGTGTGAAGGTGAATCTTGTATGTTTGGATGATGTCATGCAATTTATGGCTATATATGAAAACTTATGTGATGTAGCATGTTATATTGAGAAATGTATGTCATGATATAATTAAATTATGTTAGAAGTTACTATGGTTAAAAATTAGTCCATTTTTAATGATGTGTTCCTATATGGTTTTGCATGATAGTATCCTAAAACTATTATTTGAAGTTGAAATATTTAGTGACTACCTAAGGAAGCATGCTACCCTAAGATTATGTACTAAAAAGTGTTCAATGTCTCCCTTTGTATATGTGGTAGTTGATAAGTTGCTAGTATAGATTGGAGTCCTTTGTATAGACTTGATCCTAGTTCTAATGATAGTATGCATGCTTACTGTAAAGCTAGGCAGCTTACATTAACATTTTTGGAAAATCAACTAAATTGCCCTTTGATTGGAAGTTGTGGAAATATGTATAGAATTGATGCATATGAACATGATAATGAATATATAAAAAAAGAGATGTGTTATTTTGAATTAACAATGAGAGTCTTATGGAATGATGAGTTGTAGAATTATTTTTAACTTCTTATTGTGTTGTGAGTTCCTTTATGTTTTGGAATTGAAGGTAGTACTCTATCTTAGTAGGGTTATGATGTGGGTTTGATTGACCTAGAAGATACCTTTCATTAATGTTGAAAGAAAAGAAAGAGCCCTTAGGACTAACTCTCTTATATTGTTTCCCCTTATTATGCAGGGCCTTGGTGTCTATTGTATTCTATGAACACCTTATGTGGTTTCATGAGATTACCTAACTTGATAATTAGTGACAGATTGCCTACATGATATGGTTTAGAATATATTGGTGTTCCTATGTTAACTTATTCTAAATTCCTTGTAAAGTTGTAATAACTTTAAAGTGATTTAAAATGAGGTTATTATGTTAAGATCCTCTTATGTTTGGGTTAAGTTGCTCTTAATTAGGTTTACCCTAATTGGGGGGGGGGGATGTGATTGAGTAGTAAGCTTGTAGAAATTGTCAACCTTGACCTTGTATTCTCACTTGAACTTGAATCTAATGAATTCTTAGTAAGCTTGTTCATGAATAGATTCTTGCATAAAGTATGAATTGCATGAACTTTATATGTTTGGTGTGTATTGATTGACATTACCTTAAAGATATTGTGATGATTCCAAGGAGCATGAACGAATTTTTTTGATAAAATTCATGTTTCCTCATGTTGATTTTCAACTTGATATGCTAGTTGTGCATTTGAATAAATGAGATAAGATAAGAAACATCGTAATAGTCACTTGTCAGGTGTAATGTTTAGCCTTATTCTCTTTAAAACGAAATATCTTGAGTCTCTTGAAAACAAGGTGACTTGTATGGTTTGGGAAGCATTATTATAGGTTCACTATTGAAAGGGGAAAGCATGTTTAGCTAAGTCTCCATATATGTGCCTATAATTTTTGTTATATTTCCCAAAAGATGCTTACTGTGAAGGTGAGTACAATGTTAGAAATTGACATTTTGAGTACTATGTTAGAAATTGACATTTTTTGAAATTTCTTCCTAATTATTGTGATGTACTTGGTGTGACTTACCATTTTGACTTCCCTAGGAAGAAAACATGCTCATGTCTTAGTTTGAAAATTGAGAATTTCTCATTTTAAAGGAATTGACCTTGTACTTTTCTTAGGTATGAACTCATGATACATGTAAGTTTGTTGAGGATAAGGACATTCCTCCATGAAAACCACTAAAATATGTATGGTTGAGTATGATCTTCATAGCACTAGGTCTAACTAATGAAGATCTTTGTTGATTCAACTAACTCAAGTCTATCTGCATTGATGTATGAGTGCCTAATTACATCTTTGGTGTTGTTAAAACCTTCCTAAGTGTTATTTAAAGAATAGTAGCAAGATGAGCTCTAAATAAAATTGAAGTATAATGACCATGTTATGATTAGGATAAGTATGCTCCTCCTATGAACATGATAAGAGCCTATGTGTTTGATGCATTCAAGAGTAAGTGAATGGAAGTTTTACTCTCTTGTGTGCATTAGGTGCAAAACTGATTTGATTATGTTATAAATTTTATGAACTGCTCTAAGATGCATTGAAATCCTTGTCATGATTAAAGAGCCTAAGTGTTATTCGAGGACGAATGTTCCCTAAGATTCCAAATTTAGTTCGGCTGTATAGAGACTAAAATATTTTTATTGAGGTTATAAATTCCTAAAATTACTAATAATATGGTTTGAATGCATTGTGTAAAGTTTGAAGTGATTTGGAAGCCAAACGCCAAGGGATGACTAAAACGTTCAACGAATAGTCACCTATGTGCCTCATATGTCTATACGTGTTAATAATTATATTAAATGATCTTATTAAGTCTTTAAGTGATATATAATGATTTTAAACGGTATTATATGGAGTTTCAAGAAGTTTGGAGGTCAAATGACCAAGAACGTCCAAGGCGTTCGAAATATAGCCCTTAAGACATTTAATGTGTTTCTTGATGGGGCCTAGCCTGTTTGGACGACTTGCAGGTGTTTTTTTTTGGGTTAAACTTATGTGGAAGGTCTATAAATTATTAAGGGTTGTATTCACGTTGGAAACTTCAAGGTACGACTTCTAAAGGGCCCCACAAAAGTCCCCACAAGAAGGAGCCAAGGCTGGTCAAGATACTGCCTTGGCAGTGTGAATAGACAGACCAAACGGCGGCCAGGTGGTAAACCAACGGACCGTAGGTTAGGTCTCGTTAATTTTTAATTATATTTGGAAGGTATAAACCAAAAAATTGGCCAAGGACCAATTGAAGGAAGCCAAAAGGCTGCCAGTAGATCGACCTACGACTAGTCGATTGCTCCGTTGATGGTTGCCTGTAGCTCCAACATTGGTTCTGTTTTATTAAAGGGGTGAATGGAAAATTCACCCACGTACTAAACTGACTATAGTAGGCTTATTAAGATACTTTTGGGTGTATATTAGTCATCTAAAACGTGAAGAATCCATTCCAAATCCTCTCCCATGAAATTGAACTTTCCCTCCAAAAATATTCTCCCTAGAAACCACCATTGTTGGTGAAGCTCAAGAACAACTTGGATCTTGGATTTCCATGGATGAATCACGAAGTTTTAGAGTTTTTCAACTGTAACAGGTATGGTGATCCGTAATTTCTAGTTATCCTTCAATCTAGAGAGTTAATCTCAAAGTTTTCAAATAAGATTTTATGATCAATCGTTCAATCATTCAATGAAGCAATGGGTTCTTTCTAAAAAATGTTTTGAATGATTAAATAATTATGAATTGAAGTTAATATATTTGTTTGAACGTGATTTTTACTCCAATTGCATGATGAACCCATGATCTTACTTCAATCTATTTAGCCTTGCATGGACTTTGTGATCATGACTTCTTATCGATTGAATTATGATTCTATTTCGTGGAATTTGTTGTATCTACTATTATTTATGTGGTTTAATGTTGAATTGACGTTGAGGGATCCATGTGGATCATGTTATGAAGATCTGAACATGTTTAATATAGTTTTCGGTGATTCACTGTAATGTTTGTCTTTTTATTAATTAAAGTTCAATTGGAATGGTTGTTGATCATTGTAGCTTCATACTTGAGTTGATATTATGTATCAATTTTGGGTATAAATCCTTGATGATCAAATTAAAGAAAGACCTACATGAATTGATCTAAGTTCTTCAAGTCTATGGTATTGTAACGTGTGATCTTGCCGTTAGGTTAGTTTTTATATGACATGATCATGGTTAATTGTCTATAGCTACTGCCTATAATGTAATGTGAGTATGAAATATATGTAATGGATCCAATGTGGATCAAATCATGATAGTTTGAATAGGATTAACCTATGTAAACTTACCTTCCATAAATTCTTAATATGAAACATGTTATAGTGATTTAGAGTCTATTGGAAAATGTAGTAGGATCTCGTCTAAGCTATGATTTCTTGAAGCTACTGCCCTAGAATGATGTTATTAATGAAATAAAATTTATGATGAATGTAAGTGAAATTTGTTAAAGAGCTACGTTCTTCTACTTTCTACCATATATGTGATATAGTGCACTAGTTGTATAATGCTCTTATGACTACTTGTACATGGTTTTGTTTATGATTTAAGTAGTTATATCTACTCCTGTATAATGTAATAAATGATGAAAGAGTAGTAATTTTCAATGATGACCAAACGCTAAAGCATTTGTAAGAGTTTCTCTACTCTTTTATTTCTCTACTTCAGTATAATAATGTTGATTAAGTCTTGTATGGCATTGTGTTGTATGGTCCACTTATGGTGGAGGTTGTTACTTTATTTTAAATATATATGTGTTGACCATAGCCTTGAAGGCAAATTATTGAATATATGAATAAGTTGTTATGATAATAACATTATGTGTAACTTGTTCCTAGTCTTCTTCTATAGTTTTGAATCAAGGTGATGTTATTATTGTCATGAGCATGTAGAAGATTATGCTAATATAATGGGTAGGTTCTTCCATTAATCAAGTGTTAATAATTGATGACCCCTACCCATGTACCCGTACGTGAATGTGTAAATAGCTAAGTTAGGAGTCTTGATTATAATGTGAAGTTTGTCTTGCCTCCTATTCTATTATGTGTTGTATGGTCTATTCTTGAAAGACTATTATGGTCTAAGAGGGTGGCTACCTCAATGTGTTGTTGATAGCCATTATGTGATCTTGTTGACCAATGTATAAACATACTCTCTTACATTCATTTTACAAGTAGTATAGCTCATGGTGTCTATATGAAAGGTAGTTCTCATATTCACTAGTGTCTACTACTATTCATGTTAAAATGATGTTTATGAAAGTATGATATGTGTTTCCTTAGCTAGTATGACTTGATATGTTTACCAGTATGGGGAAGGGTATGGCATTTTGCCTATGCATTGCACATGTATACCTTGATTGGATAGTTCTAGTTTTGGTTTCTATTGTATGAATGTGAATGTATAAATATGTGTGACTTAAGGTTCTATGGGGAAGGATTGCGCATATATGTGCATACACTCACACATGTGAAAGATGACCTAGTTAATAAAGGGGCCTTGAAAGGTGTGCCCAAGAATACTCTAAAAGTAGATAGGTGTTTGAATATGCTATAAGCATATGGGAGAAAATATCCTGACCTTATGTTTTATGAAAAAAGTAATAATGGTTTTTACAATAAAGGGAACTTAGTTTAGAACCGAATGAACTTGTAGATTAGGGGGTGACACTTTCCCACATAAGCAAAGTAGGGTTCACTAAAGTCCTAATGGGGTGGATAGCCTCATGAACCAACATAGGGTATAGAGGTTATATTTCCATGATTTCTCCCAAGTTCCATAACTATTTTGACACCATACGATACTAGCTAGTGGATCCATCTAGAAAGCTATGTCATGTTTGGTTATACATTGGCCGATAGACCACCCTTTTTGGGTGTGCGGTTTTATGATGACTATGGGCTTGTACAAGACCTCCGATACGTAAAGTATGCCATGTTACTTCTAGGGGGTGCTCCTCGGATGTGACATTTGTGGAATAGCTTAAGAAAGTGATGAGGTGATGTATATGGTCGATATTGAAAGGGTTGAGCTAGTTGCATATCAATTGATGAATCTGGCTATGACTTGGTTCAATCAGTGGAAAGAGGGCAGAGATGAGTATGCACCACATCTAAGATGGGCTTGTTTTGAAGAGGCTTTCTTGGGGTTGTTATTCCCGTAAGAAATAAAGGTGGCAAAGGTATTGGAGTTCCTTACTCTTAAATAGGACTCCTTGAGTGTTCATGAGTATGGACTGAAATTCACCCAATTGTCTCGCTATTCTTGTAATATGGTAAATGATATAAGGAGCAGATTGATTTTGTTTGTCGCTTGCTTGGGTTGTTTATCTAGTAATGGAGGAAGAGAGGAAATGCTAATCGTGGACATGAAAATATATGGTTTATGTGAATAAAGTTGACAAGGAGAAGCTGCAGGATAGAGAAGAGTACAAAAACAAGAAAGCCATGATTGGGATTGAGTCTAGGCTGTATAAAGGTGGTTTGAATTGGATACAATTTCCGAAACAGGAAGGGCATGCACCATCACCATATAGTACACCTGATCCTAGAAACAGAGGTGACTACCATGGCTGAAATTTTCTAATCTAATGATCTAGGCCAGCACAGTCTGAAGAAAGTGTGGCACAGGGGTAGTTGTGTTTGGGCATGTGCTAAGTGTGGTAGAACCCACCCAGGTAAATATCGTTTAGGCCATAGAGTTTTCTTCAAGTGTGGTGAAAAGGGTCACTTCATGAGAGAGTTCCCTAAGAATAAGAAACGAGGTGGAAGTCTGGGCAATAAAACTCAATATTAATGAGTTGCTCCACCAGTCACAACTCCACCTAGAGGATCCACTTCTGGTAGTTGCGTAGGGGAAAAAAGATTATATGCAACAATAGGCTCCTAGAGCAAGAGAACTTGCTTGATGTTCTCACGTGTATGATAAGAGTATTTACTTTTGATGCTTACGCTTTGCTAGACCCATGAGCAAGTTTATGTTTTCTAAATACTTATATTGCAAATGAATTTGAGATTCATACTACGAAACTTTGTAAACTTTCTTTTTGGTTCTGTTGGAGAGTCTAGCGGAAAGAGTCTATCATGAGTTTCCTATTTCTATCAATTACAAGAACACCATGGATGATCTAGCAGAGTTAGACATGGTAGATTTTTATGTCATTCTAGGTATGGACTGACTTAATGCCTTTTATGGATTAAAGGACTGTAGAAATCGAGATATCGAATTTCAAATTCCTAATGAGTCAATCTTAGAGTGGAGTAATAGTTCAACAATGTACAAGGGTCATTTTATTTTGTACCTTAACGCAAGGAAGTTCCTTTCAAAGTGGTGTACATATCACTTACTCCGAGTTAATGACTCAAGTGTTGAGGTACCTTACCTTCACTAAGTTACTAAAGCAAAAGAGTTTCCAGAAGTTTTTCCTTATTATCTACCCAGAGTCCCTCCTCTGAGAGAACTAGACTTTGGGATATCTATAGATATCATTCTAGATACTCGTGCTATCACTATTTCACCATATAGAATGGCACCAGCAGAGTTAAAAGAGTTGAAAGAGTAGTTGTAAGATCTGTTAGATAAATATATTTTTCATCCAAGTGTCTCACCTTGGGGCGCTCCGGTCTTGTTTGTGAGAAAGAAAGATGGTTCCCTCAGGATGTCCATAGGCTTTCGCTAATTAAATGAGGTTAAAATCAAGAATAAGTATCCTCTTCCAAGGATATATAATTTTTTCGTGCAACTTCAGGGTGCCACCTGCTTCTCGAAAGTTGATCCCAGATCTCTCAATGATCAGTTAAGAATTGTAGAATGTAACATTCCAAAGACAGCCTTTAGAACCAGACATGGACATTATGAGTTTTTTATTATGTCTTTTAGGTTGACCAATGCACTAGCAGTGTTCATGGATCTTATGAACAATCTTCAAGACTTACTTAGATATGTTTGTTATCATCTTCATTGATGACATACTAATCTATTGAAAGAATGAAATATATCATGCTAGTCACCTCATAATAGTACTTCAGACGTTGAAAGAAAAGGACCTATTTGCCATGATTTCCAAGTGTCAGTGTTCGCTTAAGTATGTTATTCTTGGGGCACATACTTCCCGGTGATGGGAATTGATTTGATACCCAAAACATAAAAGCAGCTTAGAGTTTGCCTAGACCGACGTCTCCAACCGATATTAAGAGTTTTTTGGGTTTAGCAGGCTACTATAGAATGTTTTTTAGGGGTTTTCATCTATCTCGTCTGCCTTGATCAAGTAACCTTAGATGAAACTAATGTTTCAATGGTCTGGAGCTTGTGAGAAAAGCTTTTAGGAATTGAAAAAGTGGTTGACGACATCTTTGATTTTGACTTTACCGGAGGGTACTCATGATTTTATGATGTAATGTTATGTAAGAGTTAGTTTTTCTTGTGTGTTAATGCAATTGGCAAGGTATAGTTGAATGTTCATGAGGAAAATACCCAACCCATGACTTAGAATTATTTGTTGTGGTTTTTTCCTTTATGATTTGGTATTACTATTTTTACGTCATTCATGTGTATATATTCACTGACCACAAGATCCTACAATATGTTCACCTCGAAAGAGCTAAATCTAAGACAAAGGAGGTGGTTAGACATACTCAAGGATTATGGCATGTGTATTCTTCACCACCCATGTAAGGATGATGTTGTTATTGATGCCTTAAACTTGTTATCTATAGGGAGTACCGCCCATGTTAAGGAAGAAATACTCGCCCATGTTAAGGAAGAAAAGAGGGATATACTTAAAGATGTGCACAGACTTGCATGCTTAGGAGTAAGACTTATGGATTTCACAGAAGGAGGATAGTGGTGACTAATAAGCTTGAATCATAAGTAGTTTCTAAGGTTTAAGAAAATCAAGACTAAAACCAAATTTTGCTTTACTTGAAGGCAAATTTTCATAAACGATAAGTATTGGCTTTTGAACAAGGGGGAGATAGTGTGCTGAACTACCAAGGTAGATTATGTGTTGGATGGACTCCAAGAGAGGATCATAGAGGAGGCTTATATCACCTGATATTTCATTCATCCGGTTCCACCAAGATGTACCGCAATTTAAGTGAGGTATTTTTTTTGGAAGGTATGAAGAAGCACATTGTTGAGTTTGTTGCCAAGTGCCCGAATTGCTAGTTTGTGAAAGTAGAGCACCAAAAATCTAGAGGGTTGGCATAGAATACAAAACATCCGCAATGGATGTGAAAGATAATTTATATGGAATTTATCACAGGGTTGCTAACATCTCGCAGGCATCATGATTATATTTGGGTAATTGTCAATATAATGACAAAATCAACCCACATTATTTCGGTAAAGACTAATCATTCGGCCTAGAAATATGCTAAGTTGTACATTCAAGAAGTGGTAAGACTTTATGGAATTCTGTTCTCCATTATTTCAGATAGAGGTGCACAAATAAATGCTCACATCTAGAAATATTTCGAGAAAGGTTTAGGTTGAAATGTGAACTTAAGCACTGCTTTTCATCATCAAATGGATAGACAATGAGAGCGTACCATCAACACATTAGAAGACATGTTGAAAGCTTGTTTGATTGATTTGAAAGGGGAATTGGGATGATCACCTACGTCTTATTGAATTCTCTTAGAAAGAGTGTTACCATTTGAAAGTCCACATGACTCCTTATGAATCTCTTTATGGGAGAAGATGCACATTTCCTATTGGGTGGTTTGATGTTGGTGAATTGATAGGACAAGATCTAGTTCACCAAGACATGGACAAGGTGAAAGTGATTCAAGATAGATTGAAAATGATACACAGTCGTCAAAAGTCCTACGCAGATGTTAGGAAGACGACGATGTGGTTTGAGGTGAACGATTGGGTATATCTAAAAGTTTCACCTATGAAGGGCGTAATGAGGTTTGGTAGAAGGGAAAACTTAGACCCCGATATGCTGGACCTTATAGAATATCCAAAAGAATTGACAATGTATCTTATGAGTAGAGGTACCAGAAGAGTTAACATCGCTTCATCCGAGATTTTATATTTCTATATTTAAAAATTGCATGGGTGATCCTTTATTTATAGTACTAATTGAAATGTTCGAGTTAAGGATATCTTATCAGATGACGAGATTCGCCAAAAATAAGTTGGACGCCTAAAGTTCAATTAATTTTTTTAAATGCGAGATCCAAGTTTTTTTTTTTATAAAATAGTTTTATTTTTTATGATCTTAAACTAAATATATATATATATATATA
>NC_028637.1:11773321-11793365 GCF_001406875.1 Solanum pennellii | reverse complement strand
GTATATTCTGATGATGGGTGTATGTAAATTCATTGTGTAATAGTAGCAACAAATTAAGTTATTTCAAACTTATTTCCTCTTAAGATTGTAGTTTTTCAAATAATACACTATTCAGAAAAAATATAGTTTTTAAAATAATTACACTATTAAGAAAAAGTAAAATATTTGTGAAATTCTAATTATGCTATCTTGAGAAAACATAGATTAAAGGCATATGGACTTATGACTTAGTCTTGAATAATGAATATCACCTTGTTCAATTATATACAATTTTTTTTATTTATAAGAATCTGATTTCTCATTCGAGTCTTGATGATTTTAGGTTTATCATGGGTTTGGATATGAATATTTAAATTAACAAAAAAATATTTTTTTTACATGATTTTGGTGTTCTTATCAATAACTTATACATAAATTAAAATTTCATGATGTATTTTTTATTCTGTTCCACCAAAAAAAATTTTTTAATTATCTTTTATTTTATTTTATAACACTAGACAATGTCTAGCGGCATTTTATTATTGATATGATTAAAAGAAAACCTCAAGAGAGATAAGTACAAGCAAGGGGGCTAGACCTTATCTTACCAATTCTAATGAGCTACAATACCTCTACTAATTAACCCGCATGAAGAAATATGAGCTAGAGAGAAATAAGTATTCTATGATCATCACAAACTTAATAATACACTCTATGATGATATTACAAATGAGGATGAACAAGTAGTACGAAAGTTTAAAAGACATGATAAGATTTGAGTAATAAAACTCAAAGTTCATTTTACAAAAGTGTGAACTAAAAAAGATAGATTGCCCTTCTAAACAAACCGGAAGTGTTTTGCTCTTGTCTTCCTCTTCAAATTTGTCAAAATTATTTTGATAGTTCATCAAATCTTCTTAGATTTATTGGATCTTGTTAAAGTTGTTGGCACTGTCATGTGATTCTGCGTTGCCAGTCACATCGGTAGGTGTCATGGAACAAACTCCTCAGTTATTCTACCATCACAACAATTTTTTTTCCATACTTCGTTTTGTTGTTGCATTGTTGCCTAGGAGAAATATCTGCATTCCTAGCTGTATGTGCAAAACAATAATTCAAAATATCCTCTTCTTCACTTTCCTCAAAGGTTTCCTCATCTTGTAGTTGTTTGTTTGTGTTATAGGCGTAAGAGGATTCCACTTTCTAACATTAGAACTAACCAAGGCATCAAGAAGCTCTTTGTCACAACCTGAAACATCATGAACATTAGTACCTGTTAAAACGAATTGTCGCCCTATATGTAATGAGGATGAACCACTTGTAATGCCACTACCCTTAGGTACAAAAATTGGTGCTTCAAGGCTCAATTTGCTATGACTTGTGACATGGTTATCCGCTTCTTCCTTCCGATTGGTCCATCGACTCTCACTTGTAACACCTTTTTGCCACTAAAAGTGATCAAATTATTTGTCGAAGGAACTTTAGAGATTGAAACAATCGGTAAAGTACGAGAGTTAACCATATTCAACTTAGGAGCAAGTTGAGGCTTAATTTGAGAGACTCCTGGAGAACCAATTTGAGCTCCAACATAAATTGTTACCCCTTCTTTATCAACTATATTAGACTGTCCAAGTTCTTTTATTTTTACCACAAAAGTAGGAGTTGTATTAATGGCTACATCTTCAATAAATAGCTTTCCAGAAGCGACTTGCGACGGCAAAAACAAAAGACTTTGAATTAGTTGTCTTTTCTTGAAGTCCAATCTTATAATTTGTTGTATCTCCAGGTTCACTCCCTACCCTCGCGACCCCTTTATCTGCATTCGAACAAACATGATCTTCACATATAATTACAAATATATCACCTTCTTGATATTCTTGGCCATTATCTGTAGTTTTCATAGCATCTGCAAAACTTTTTCAAGAGATGTGTTAAAACTGAAACTCTGGTCCAGGGACAAAAACGTACAGTTGGTTCCCCGTATATTATTTAGAATAGGTTTCAAGTTTGTTTTTGTTAGTGTTGTAGGATTATAGTACATAGGAGATGAATAGTTATTGTTAAGTTTAACTCTTCCATAGTTTGAGACTGGGGAGAGACAGCGGCAGCCAGGAGAGTCTTCTAAGTCGCCTCTCACCAAAATATTAAAATTAAGTGTGTAGTTCACTAAATTAATATTTTCAGCATCTTGTTGCACAAATGCTTGTGGTTATATATCCCATAAAAGGTTAATTGTAATAGTAGTATTAATTGTACCAGAGTTAAATTTTTAGTCAACCATTGTACTAAAATTTAATACAAATATTATTTTTATATATACTACCAAATGACTTCTTTAGTGTTGAGGAATGTGTCAAGTGTTATCTGTTATTTTATAATGTTACGACAAACATATGTCATTCATATAGTATTTTGATGTAAACACTCAATATTACAATTTTCTATTACAATAAGTATAACATCACGAATTTAAACTTCTAAATTCTCTTAAAATTCAATGAAAAAATACTATAGATTTATTTAATTTAACCTAAACCAGACAATTTTACATCAAGAGTTTAAAATTAAAGAAATCAAAGCATATGCCATCTACAAATTATGCACCTTCTCTTTTATTGTTAGAGTTGTGACAAGTTAGTTGAATAAGGTGAAAAACATTTGTTTGTTGTTCGTGTAGCGCATACCTTGACCTTACCAACGATGTTCTTGTTTATTTTCTACATATTATAATGCCTCCAGATGAACAAAGACTACATTTACCTTCTCATGATCAACTAAACAACCTTGCCATTCATTTAATCATTGACATTCTAAATAGGTTGTCTTTTCAGGATGTGGTAAGAACTAGTACACTTTCTATGGATTGGAAATATATTTGTCGTAGAACTCCACAGGTGAAATTTGATCAAACGGCCTGGGAAGCACCAAAAGACTTGACATCCCCTATCACTCCATTTATTCCAATTCTCGATTGTTTCTTCAGGTTTCATATAGGAACAATATTGAAAGTTACCCTTGACATTTCAAGTCAAAAAGTATGTCACAATGTTGATCATTTGATAGATTTGCTTGACACAAATTTCATTCAAACATTTCGTTCTTAAACTTCCATTTACTTATCCACCATACAAGATCCCTTACTTCTTTTTTATTGTTCAGCATTGAGGCATTTGTATCACATGGGATGTGAAATACATGTTCCATGCTTCTTTCAGTTATTTAATAAGTTGATTAACCTAAAATTAAAATTTGTAATATTATCTTCTGATATGTTTGAATGTTGATCTCTAATTGTCCCGTTGCTGGAGATTTGATTCTAAAAGACATTGACAATCCGTACCTCATGAGTATTAATGCTCCTTATCTTAGGTCATTTGTGTTTCGTGGCGATATACAGTTGATATATCTAGAAAATGTTCCTCTACTTTCCAATGTTCTGTATGAGCCTGAAGAAGTAGTTCTAGAGGAAAAAGATAATTTTGACAATACTTTTTCGTCTATTATTGCTCTCTAGTATTTCAGATGAGATAATTTTTAGGTAATGTTGTTTCATTGTACTTGTATTTCCATACATCTACTTTTCTTCTTGGAATCCTGATTTTTGTTATTTTATTCATAGGTCGATATTGGATCAACTAAATTTATACCAACAAGGCTTCCATTAGTTCTTAATAGTCTCAAACGCCTATTCATATCTTGTATTACTCTTGGAGAGTTTTTTGAGCTTTCCTTTGCTCTTGCATGCGATGGAGCTCTCCAAATTTGGAAGAAATTGAATATAAGTTTGTCATTAATTTTAATTTTTTCTATATTTTCCATATTTTTATATTTGTATGTAATGAATTTGATGGTTTTCTCTTGATTTTTCTTACGAGTGTATCGTAAATGGTGGAGATTATTTCGAACCTGTGCCTCAGGAAGTTGTTTATTAGATTCCTCAAGCTTCTCGAACATCATTTGAGGATAGTTAAGTTTTATGATGAACTATAAGAAGAGATTGAAATGCAGGTTACTAAGGTTTTATTGGCAAAGTACTAGCGGAGATAACAAAGTTTCAACGGGAATCATCTAAAGCAGAAGTTGTGAATCTTGTTGATTAGTATCGTTATCACAATCCTTCTTAACCTTTGGCTAAACTTTTTTGGATGTGCAAACAGAAATGAGACGTTTTGTTGATGAGGCAGTAAAGTTGTGTTTTGCCTTTTCTTTAAGGTACTATAAAGATTTTATCTACTTGGAAACATAGATTTGTGAACCTGGATGAATGTTTTGATTACTCTGTTTGGGAACAAAGATGGTTTTTACATTCCATGCTTGTTCTTAAATGATGTATGATTTGAGACTTTGGTTGTTTATTTCTAAGTTATGATGTGTGTTGAATTTTCTTAGGGATCTTAAAACATTCAATGGGAACTTAATTTTTATGTAGCAGGAATTTCTTTCATGTTAAGGGATTAGTCCAAGTTAGATCGAGAACTATTTATGTCGAACATGATCCTTCCTCATATGTGAAGAAGAAACTAGAAGAAGCATCTTTCAATTTGGGGTTCTTGAGTTGATTTTTATTTTGAAGTGATATTGTGTGTTAAATTCTCTTATGCGAGCTTGAAGTATATAATGGGAACTTACTTTTTGTATGGTTAGTAGGAATTTCTTGTTTCCTAAGGGATATGTTGGATATGATTCTTCCTCATATGTGAAGAAAAAACTCGAAGAAGAATCACCAGTTTGTGTCAAGCAAATATATCAAACAACCAACATTAGGACATACCTTTATACTAGTATTGCCGAGGTTAACTTTCAATGTTATTCTTATTTGAAACCTGAGGAACAATTGATAATGGGAATAAATCCAATGGTAGGGGATGTCAATTCCTCTACTTTTTCCCAGTCCGTTTAATAAAATTCCTCAAGTGGAATTATATGACAAGTATATAGCCAATTCTTAGAAAATGTACAAGTTCTTACAACATTTCAAAAAGACGGCCTATTTAACATGTCATCAATCAAAAGAATGGCAAGGTTTATAAGTCGATAAGGAGAAGGTAAAATTAGTCTCTCTTCATCTGTAGGTTGATAATCTGTAGAAATAAAATAAGAATAGAATTGGTACGATCAGAGTATACACTACACGAACAACAAACAAACATGTCACAACTCTAACATTAAAGAAAAGGTGCATACTTTGTAGATGAAATTTGCATTGATTTCTTTAATTTGCAACTCTTTATATAAAATTGTCTGGATAAGTTTGAATCAAACACATATAAAGTATTTTTTGCATAGAATTTGAAGATAACTTAGGAGTTTAAATTAGTAAAGTTATACTTATTGTACAAGAAATTTATACTATTGAGTCCTTTCATCAAAACATTATATGGATGACATGTGTTTATTGTAACATTATGAATCAATAGATAACACTTGACACTTCCTTCACTACTAAAGGAGTCATTTGGTAGTATATATAAAATTTGTATTTGTATTAATTTTAGTACAAATGTTTTGCTATAAATTTAACTCTGGTACAACTAATACTACTATTTCAATAAACCTTTTTTGGGATATATGACCCCAAACATTTGTGCTACAAGAAGAATGATTATGTAACCTTAGTGATGGGGATTATTTCGAACATGTGCCCCATGAGGTTGTTGATGAGATTGCTGCAAGGTTCTCGGATATCACATTAAATCACCTAAGGACAGTTATGTTTTCTGATGTACTATTTGAAGAGGGTGAAATGCAGCTTACTTATAGGATTTTCATGCTTATAAAGGAAATACTCCATGTTAGACCAAGAAGTATGATGGATGTGCTCCTTCTGTATATGTGAAGACACAACTCGATGAAGCATCACCCAATTTGGGATTCTTGAGTTGATGTTTATTCCAAAGTTAAGTTTTTTGTTAAATTTCCTTAACTTGACGCATGAAGTGAAAACTTACTTTCTGTCAGGCTACTAGAAATCTCTGCCTATTATGGAATTAGTCCTAGTTAGCCGAGAAGTATATATGTTGGACATGATTCTTCCTTATATTGGTCAACTATGTAAGTCTCTAATGAATAGGAAACCAAACACTTCACATTTGTAAGAAGGACATGTCTAACCCAAGACAACCTATGCAAAAAAAACTCACACTGGTGCTATGAAGCTTGGAACTTCTTCCGTACAACTTTTTGATTGAAATGGGTCATGCCTCAGATAGTGAAGCAAGCCTATGAAAGTTGATATATTTGGAGAGGTAATAAAATCATCAGAAAGGTTTGGAAAATGGTCCCAACAATCAGCTTTTATATTTATGGACAAAAGCAACACCAGATGCTTTGCTAGCACAAAAACTCAAACCTCTTACATGAAAGTTTAACTATTTAGATAATTTGTTTAACTCAAATGCTTTACAACCATAACTAATGCTTTATGTATTTTATATGCTGCTTATCACTACTAAAATTTGTTTTGAAATAAATAAAGCAAAGGTGCATGTCTTCTAGGCTTACCATCTAACAAGTTTTACTTTACCATATAAGATTTTTAAAGAAAATAAACAAGGAAAACCATTACTTGGACATGTAGAAAATAAAAAACCTTTCAAGCTGATTGCAGTACATTTAACTTGAAGATACTTACAACTTACAACCAATAAGTTGATTACTAAAGTATTTTCCAATAAAGTGAAAATGTGCTAAAATATTTTAAAATGCCTCCAAAAGATCTATCATATTATCTGGAATAACTTATGCCTGCAAATATAGGAGTGAAACAGGTGGCATTATGTTTAACCGTATAGTAAAGAGATTACATAAAAAAGGAAACAAATTAATAAAGGGGATTAGTCTTTTAAGAGATTGAAATATTGAATATCGTCTGATCATTTGCCTGTATGGGATATCATATTCTAATTCAGGCTGAGAACTACCATGTAAATATTGACCCGAAGAAATATCTTTGATCCATTCTCTCCCCTTGATGCTTCCAGACAAAATAGTCATCAACAAATCAAGACTTATAAAGGTAATGTTTAACAATTTAAACTTCCAAGTATCTAAAGTTGTGTCACTTTTTACATGGACATGTAACTTTATCACCACTCATGGGATTAATTTGAGAACATTCATGTTGGATAAATTTATCAATGCCATCTATAAAACTTGAATTTATAGCCCCTCAGCCATCTAACCTCTAAAACATCTAACTATGCTCTAGATTATTCAAGTACCAATTAATGTTTAAATAAATGAAACATTTAGTAACAAACACAAGTTGATCAAGGACTACTTCCAATAACAAGCACATTTTTAAGAACATGCATACTGGAAAGTCATTGATTCTCATTTATATTCAAAATTTGGCCCAAATATACACAGTGGCATGACAAAATAAGTTGCTCAAGTTATTTATAGGTAAAGCTGAAAAAAAGAAGCTTAATAGATTTTCAAAACTAACTTAGCTAGAAAAAAGTTTTCCTTATTAAAGAATTCTAATTTCAGTCAACTTACAAAATATTGAAGCATTCTAATACACATCAAGATACTAAAACATTCTAATTTCAGCCAACTTACTGATACTACCTAGTTAAAATATGAATCTCAAGTCCTTCAATTAGATACAAACATTTAGCCTTGGCAACACTACTTACAAGAACAAGGTGCAACAAGTCATACAACAAATTGGCACACACTTTTAGCTTAAGGTAGAGGTTAAGTAAATCTTATAAAATTAAAATACCTAATTTCAGTGGTAGATCAGTCTGTCTACCAAAAAATACTAGCAAAATAAGGAATATGTGTTTCAAAAAGACAGCTTGTAAGACAATCACATGAGTTTTCTCTGTAAGTATAACAATTCCTCCAACAAATAAACCCTATGAAGAAGTTAAAGTCCAGATTATAAGCAATTAAGACCAAAGAAGAAGTTAAAGTTTAGAATACCAATCTTTGGCGATTACTACTATTCTTCCTGATGACGATTATTATTACAATTATCTTGAGAGTATATCTTAAGAAAAATCAAGTGGGAAAAATAAAGATCAAGGCTTAATTCAAGTGAATGACGACCAAATACTAAGTATAATGTTATAGTAATAGATACCTGGAATATTTAAGCATCAGACATCTTGGTTATTAACAAGAACAATAGAAACAAATAACAACAAAACAATTAATATGAATTAGTTGTTGTCTTGAGTAGCATAAGCACTTAACATGTGTCTTTAGCCAATAACATTGATCATTGAGTCTCAATTCCTTATCGTCAAGCAAACATATTCACAAATGATAATAACATACAAAATCAGTGTAATTAACACTTTTAGCCTAGACTTTAGTGTATAAACCAAGCCCCACAACAAAACTGGTTATTTATAACTTCATGAAGAGTATGTGATTGATCTTATTATGAGAAGCCATGTTGTGTGATCCTTCTCTATCACCTATAGCACCATATTCAATGTGCTATTCAACATGATCCTCTCTGCTTGTTCATTTGGTTGATTATATAAATATATCAATTTTTTTCAAAATTAATGTCATGCTTACTGAAAATTGCTTCTATGTTTTATGTCATGTGCTTGTATCTTATTCACCCAAATGCAAGAGACTGTTCTCATAGATTCTCAGCTAAACAACTTCAGAATACCGATTACAAAATAAAAAAGAAGTCATATATCATACAAGGCAAAGGTTCTTAAATCGTAAAACCAAAATTACCACAGAAGAAACTTCTAAGCTAGATTCAATATAATAGTAATATTATTTATCAAAAAGATGAACTAATCACCATTCTTGTCAAGTTCCTAACTCTATTGATAGAATTCCTTTGCAATCTAATTCAAATGACGATAGTAGTATTGCTGCAATTAATGTGAAGCAGAACACATATCGGGAGCCCAAAAAAAATTATGAGGAAATTATTCACAATAAACAACAGAAAAATAATTTTGACAATCCGTTGAACAATGACAAAAATATGTATGTCACTCAATCTTATACTCCAAAAGTTTCGAGTGATTTTAAGAAATGCACCCCCTCATAAAAAAATAGAAATGTCATGCAAAATCCTAACTCTCTCAATGACCACTTTTAACCTCCCCAAACCACCAAAACTATTCACAAAAAGAGCAAATACAAGATCTTGCACCCTTCACTTTTATTCAATCGTTTACAGAAAAATTTTCTTATTGAAAATTAAAAACTACAAGAAACTATTAGGTAGTTGTGGGAGGGGGAGAAAAAGAGATTCCTTTAAGAGGGAGTAAAGCAATAGTTAGTAGTCAAAAAAAATTAAAGCTAGATGCAATAAGAAAACAAAATTAAGCAAATCAGTGTGCAATTTACTTTCGCAAAAGAAAATAAAAGTAAATAACTGTAATGCTGAACCCTAATCCCAATTTTTCAGAAAATCTTACTTCGAAAAAAACCTATTTTCAGAATACCCAAACTACTAAAATCACTATTTTTTCAGAACAACTCAAACTTTCTTCGAGCTTAAGGAAATGGAAAGAGTTTAAAGTATTTTCAAGCCTATTTTCAGAATAGTGACACTGATCAAACCACTATTATAACACATCTCAATATTACTTCAAACTAAATTAAATGAAAAGATTAGAGAGCTAATAACTCCAATTTTCACAAACCCATAAGATATAGAGATATGATAGTTTGATAACTCACTTTTTATATCAAATTGGAAGATTTAAGGAGATGAGAGTTAGAGCACTTACTTTGAGATGAAGATTGAATGAGATGGGAGTTTTAGCCATCAGAGAAGGAAAGTTTCATCAGAGAGCTTACATATTCTTTACTTTGAGAGATGAGAGCTTCTGGTGAAAATGGAAAGTGAAGTTATTTATCTTAGGAAAAAAAATAACTTTGCAACAAACTTAGTGACGGATTTTAATATCCGTTGCTAGCAAAAACTATATTTATTTACATTTAATTTTAGACGGATTTTTCCTCACTAAATAAATTACATTATATAAAAATATATTTTTCAATTTAGAAACGTTTTCTCCATCATTATTTCATCGCGTAATATTAATTAAATTGGTCACACTTACTTGGTTGACAATTGATTGTGAAAACTACGGAGCCAAAATTTCTCTCTTATTTTTAGAGACCAAACAAATATTTCCTCGCCAATCCGTCGCTATATCATAACTCAAATTTTTTTTTCCAATTCTTGCAACAAAATGTCTTTTCCGTTGCAAATCCGTCATTATATATTGACGTAATAAAATTCGTTGCTAGTATCCGTCGCTAAGCACTGTTTTTTTAGTATTGATGTCCAACATACCTATACTTATCGGTCTAACTTAGACTAATCCATCAGCAAACAAGAAATTCCTACTAACCATAAAAAACTAAGTTTCCATCAATACTTGAAGATCACCTAAGATAATTTAACACACAACATAACTTCAAAATCAACTCAAGATACTAAATTGGGTGATGCTTCTTCTTATGGAATAAACATGTACAACATACTTCTCCTTCTAACTTGGACTAATCCCTTAACAAGCAAGAAATCTTTACTAACCAGACAAAAAGTAAGTTTCCACTTAATGTTTCAACCTCTCCTAAGGAAATCAACACATAACATAACTTCGAATTAAAAATTAAATTATGAATCCCAAATTGGATGATGCTTCTCGAGTTTCTTCTTCATAAATGAGGCAGGATCATGTCCAACATGTATACATCTTTATCGTACCTGGACTAATTCCTTAGCAAACAAGAATTTCTACTAGCTAGACAGAAAGTATGTTTCCATAGTTCTAGAAAGGATAGCATGTACACATTATTTTACTTCTAACTTTGTTTGTGAGGTTTGAGAGTTGATTTTCGATAGCCCCTCAACTCAAAATAAATGTCATGCTATAACATCAACATCTAAAAAAAAAAAGGTAAATAGGGTTTTTTTTACATTCCAAAATCACCATAAAATCAACATCTACCCCCAAAAAAGTACAAAGAGGAAGATAGGGTTTCTATTTCACAAAATTAACGTCACCCACTTGAGCAAGATTTGATATTTGAAGCAGAACAAGGAACCAAATATTAAGCTTATCAAGAACTAAAATTATTACTGTAAACATCCAAAAAAAAAAAAGTATCAAAGACCTTTTGAGCACACTTTATTCTTCACCCGTTGAACACAAATTTGTATGATTTTGAAGTCTTCCAATTCATTACCCTGGAGTGAGAGAGGGAACTGAAGAAGGGGGAGAGGTTTTCTTCTTAAATTAAATTTTATAGAAATGTAATATGGAGTGGGTGAGGGGGTGGGTGGGTTGAGACAATTAATTATGAAGGGTCCTTATTTTCTTGTACGTATCAATTTACGTGACACGAGTTAATTTGACATAAAAAAAATTTAAACTGAAAAGGAAATTGAAATGTTACATGTAATAGAAATCTTAGATATTAATGTGATTATAAATTATCATATATATATATATATATATATATATATTTAAAAGAAAATATTAGGCCCGCCTACGTGGCACCACCACAAACAAGAATTCCCTTTTAAATTTATTTATTTCCAAAACTAGCCTTCCCCTATAATGATAAACTGTGACTTTTATGAAGAGTTGCGATTTTAATGAAGATATGTGACTTTTATGAAATTTTGTGACTTTTATGAAAAGTTGTGACATTTATGAATAGTTACGACTTCTATGAAGAGTTGTGACTTTTATGAAAAGTTCCAACTTTTATGAAGAGCTGCAACTTTTATGAAGATTTGGAACTTTTATATCAAAAGTTGTAATTTTTCTGTAAAGTTGTGACTTTTATGAAGAGTTTGGACTTTTATGAAAATTGTGACTTTTATGAGAGGTTGTGACATTTCCAAATGGTTGCAACTATTCTAAAAAGTTGTGACCTTTTCGATAAGGCACAATAAATATTTATTCACACTACCCGTTGTTATCTGTAAATAGAGGGATTTGCTGCAACTATTATTTGATGATTTTTTCCATTGGATAGTTGAATATAATTACATTGATTAAGCTTCTTATGAAGTTTGTTTCATTCCTAGAAACTTTTATCCTCCTATTTCATGGAGCTTAATCTTTACTATAAGTCGTAGTGATTCATGTAAGTATGATAACTCTTTATGCTATTGTGGTGACATTTTTCTTTTAACATTGTTAAAAGTTACACATAAGATGATTGAAAAATGATCTTCTCTTTTGTCCCTTTTTACAGGTTTCTTCGTATAAACAAAGAAAATGATTTCGATTGCAATGTCATGTTACAACTCTTGCACCTTTAATTCCACAACTCATAACGTTGTTGAAATTGTTGAAATTATTACATTTGGTTTTTTAGTAAACAAAAATTTTATTTTAGCCACTATTGTAGTTTTTTTTTTGCTATAGAGGAATCGAATTGAAATACATTAATTAAACTTCTAATGAACCTTTTTCATTCCTCATTTTCCATGAAACTTAATCATTTAGTGTAGGTCATATTACCGAATAATCATATGTAAGTCTAATAAAATGTCCACTCCCGTGCGAAGCATGGGTAATTTACCTAGTTTTATTAAAATTTAGAGTTAAAATATGTCTTTTTTATTGTATATTAGTTCTTTATTTTTCTCATAATAAGAATTCATAAAAAAAATGATAAATTTAATTAATTTGCACTTTAAGAATTTTTTTTGAAGGTTTAGAAACTTAAATACATTTACAAAAATAATAAAGGAATAATTTTAAGGATAAATGAGATCAAAATGATTTGAAGAATTATCTATAATAAAGTGAAAAATGAATATAGGACTATGATAAGACTTTCTTTTCGAATAACCTAAAAAAGTTAATATCACATAAATAAACGTCGAAAAAGACTAAAAATAAATGTGATTGTTTATTTAGAGAAATTGGCAGGTATATTAAGTCACTGAAAATTCACTTTGATTCGTCTAATTTAGTCCACTTAAATTTTTTTTGTATGTAATATTTAACACATCAAAATAGTAAATTTAATTGTATAGGTCAGTTACAAATTCAATTGTGACCTTTTTTTTAATATAAGAAATCGACATTTTTATGTATAACCGCTCTAGAAAATACCAAGAGATATCATTTGTTCAGTATTATAGAGAAAAAATTCCTATATTTTAGCCACTTTTACGTAAGGGCAAATCTAGAAGAGGCGAAGGTATATTTATTTGAATTTTCTTGACAAAACATTTATTTGATATATATAAGAGTTTTTTTTCAATGTTCATATATAAATTTTAAATTCATCAATATAAATGGCTCTGTACATTGTAAGGCATTTAATTTTGACTTGTTTAATTACCATTTTTTTAGCAGACCATGAAAAAGTTAGAGGGTTTGTAGTAGTATGAATTTTTTATAAGGAAAATGTATAATTACGTCCCAACCTATTCCCGAAATCTCAGAGACACACATATACTATAGTAAAGTCCTATTACCCTGAACTTATTTTATATATAATTTTCTACCCCTTTTTGGCCTACGTGACACTATCTTTCGGGGTCCAACGCGTGTTGACTTTTTTCAAACTAGTGCCACGTAGGCCGAAAAGGGGTAGAAAATTATTTATAGAATATATTCAAGGAGTATAGGTACTTAGTATAATATAAGTGTGTCTTTGAGATATCGGGCATAGGTTGAGGGGGTACTGATGATCTATCCCGTTTTGGCTTAATTGATATTGATCCAATCAAATTCAGTTCGGATTTGATCTTGACCTATTTGTTGTCTTGACCCATTATGATTAACATAAAATTGATCCAATTCAGTCAATTACCGTCCCTACTAATGCCTAAGATTAAAATAGAATAAGAATAAGTGAAACAAATGCACTTACACAAGAAAACTAATTAAAAACTACCAAATCGTTATCCTCTATTGGATGAGTCGCGATTTAACACTGCAAATGAAGATTAGCCTAGCAATGCCTAATATTACAACCAAATTGTAGATAGCCATGTGTATTTATCATTTTTCTATAAAATAAAAAGATTGGCTATAATGGTAATTATTTTTAGCATTAACTACTAATATTATTAATATGATAATTACATATCATAAATTAGTTTTACCATATAAGTTTTATTTTATTTTAATAATTAAATAGATTTCACCATTGTATTAGATTACATGTTGCCTAACAAAAACAATAACTAATTTTATGAAATTCTATAAATTGGTCCGTGTATGTTAATCAGGGTTACTATGGCAACTCGATTCAATCATGAAAGTTATAGTAGCGTAAGATAGGGCAAAGGTAGATTGATTTCGTTTTTTGCCTCAAATACACTCGTTCAAAATCATGGTATGTATATATATTAATTATTTAATAGCATAAATGTTTAAGCTTTTACATGCCATATCAGAGCCTGAAACTTGAATTAAGAATTTTCACTAATTAAGCAACTTTATCTTGTTATGAGAGGCTGACACTACAAAAAATATTGTTTACCGACGGACATAATTCGTCACTAAATGATGAAAATCCTTAATTACTCATGATTAGCAATGGATTAGCAACGAAGTGTTGACTGTTGCTATTATGCTCGTTTGTCAGCTCTTAGTGACGAAAACTGAGTCCCGTCACAAGTTTGACGACGTCCTTATGACAAATCATTTCCGTTGCCATATGTTAGCGATGGACTTAGTCATCATTATATTGACATAATTTAATTCTTATTTCATAGTTCTATGACGAAAAATGGTGTTTCGTAACAAGTTTAGCGATTTCATAGTGACAAAACGTCGCCACATGTTTTCAACGGACTCATTCGTCATTATATTTTAAATAGTTTTGTTGCTAAATTTGTTGCTAAAAATTGTTCTACTTATTTTATTTTGTTATTTAATTATGCACTGCTGAAATAAATTAATTTAATTACTAAATACTCAAAAATTTACAAACATTCATATATTATAATACTCATAGATGATTCATGATATATAAATAGAAAACTCCAAAACCACATATTTCTAGTAAAAATACCCAAAGAAAACCATCATGTACTCTTAAAGAACCTATGTTTATCAAAATGTAGTACGCGCATTTTGTAGTTTCTAAAAAGTATGACGTTAATCAAAAACTTAAGTTGTGGAGGTATCAACTTAAAATTGAGGTATCAACCTCATCCTCATTACTAGCAGGAGGCATGGATGCCGCAGTCGATGGATTGCCGAATGGAGTAATCGATTCTTGCACCTACTAAACAATAATAGAAAAAAGATGACTAGTTAGTGCACGGGTAATTTTCTTTAGAAACTCGTCCATATTTTTTGTCGATGTTGATTGAGACATGGAGGTTATAATGATGATGTGCCACAAAGATTCTGCTCATAATAATATTTTGCTTCAAATCCAACACACTATATTCTCCTTTTCTTTTATCTCTCGCAGCTTGGTAATATGCTTCATATTGATCAATATCAGTTTCTGAAAATGTCTTTTCCTTTAATATTTCTTCATATTTTTCCCATAATAAGTAGTGAAAATGAGAAAGTATTAAAGATAGGGAACAAACCAAATTTTGAAGGAAAATGCAGAAAATACACAAGCTTTTAAGCATGAAAGAACTATGTCGTTACAAAAAGATGGACTATCTGCTGCACCCACATTGTCAATAATACTCACAGATTATTGGGAACATATAATTATACTGTCACGACCCAAAACCGAGCCGCGACTGGCACCCACACTTACCCTCCTATGTGAGCGAACCAACCAATCTAAACCCTAACATTTCCATATAATATCAACAGAAAGTAATGCGGAAGACATAAACTCATTAATAAAAACCAATTCAATAACTTATAAAATTCAACATCTATTATTCCTCAATATCTGGAAGTCATCACCTCAAGAACATCTATGATCAAATTACTAAACTAAGAGTATTCTATGAAGCTAAAATAAACAAAAGTTAGTCCATGCCGGAACTTCAAGGCATCAAGACATGAGGAAGAAGATCCAGTCCAAGCTAGAAGCATTAGCTCACCCTGAAATCCGGTGTAATGAAGACTGGCTAGAGTTGCGGTTGAGTTGAAGACGACGGTATGTTTGCTGCATTCCACAAATAACAAGGAAAACAAATACAAGTAGGGGTCAGTACAAAACACGGGTACTGAGTAGATATCATCGGCCAACTCAAAATAGAAAGCAATATATCTCAGATAACATCATAAAATCAACTAATATTCTTAACAGGTGATAGCAACAAGTATAAAAATCATTTATAACATCACCGAACATATCTATGAGGACTCAAGCCTCCACACCATACTCTTTTGGGAAACATGTTTTTTAGATTGAGTATATTAGCATATTTCAAGATTCATTATCTTTATTCCTCTTGTGTCGGTACGTGACACTCCGCTCCACTACTACTATCCTGGTGTCGGAACGTGACACTCCGATCCATATACTATCCTGGTGCCGGAACGTGACACCCGATCCATATACTATCCTGGTGTCGGAACGTGACACTCCGATCCATATACTATCCTGGTGCCGGAACGTGACACCCGATCTATATACTATCCTGGTGTCGGAACGTGACACTCCGATCCATATACATATTCTATCCTGGTGCCGGAACGTGACACCCGATCCATATACTATCCTGGTGTCGGAACGTGACACTCCGATCCATATATATTCTATCCTGGTGTCGGAACGTGACACTCCGATCCATATATATATTCTATCCTGGTGCCGGAACGTGACACCCGATCCATATATATTCTATCCTGGTGTCGGAACGTGACACTCCGATCCATATATATATTCTATCCTGGTGCCGGAACGTGACACCCGATCTATATTCTATCCTGGTGTCGGAACGTGACACTCCGATCCATATATATATTCTATCCTGGTGCCGGAACGTGACACCCGATCTATATTCTATCCTGGTGTCGGAACGTGACACTCCGATCCATATATATATTCTATCCTGGTGCCGGAACGTGACACCCGATCTATATTCTATCCTGGTGTCGGAACGTGACACTCCGATCCCCATATATATTCTATCCTGGCGCCGGAACGTGACACCCGATCTATATTCTATCCTGGTGTCGGAACGTGACACTCCGATCCATATATATATTCTATCCTGGTGTCGGAACGTGACACCCGATCCCCTAATCTCATTACTTTAGTTCATCAAGCCTTCTTTTATACCAAGGCATCATCATTAACAAAGTAAAATTAGGGTTCTTCAAGATTTGGGATTCAATAGCTTCATCATGCTAATTTCATCATAATTATATATAAAATCACATCATGCATGCACACAATTAAGCATATAGAAGACGTTATAATACTACCCAACACATATCATTCGCTATTAAGAGTTTACTACGAATAGCATAAAAACCATAACCTACCTCCACCGAAGAATTTTGATCAAGCAAGCAAATTCCCCAAAGCTTTGTTTCCTCTTCGTTTCTCCTCTTTCTCGTTCGATCCTCTCTCTCTCTTTGTTCTTTCTATTTTTCTTATTCAAACCCTCTTTCTTTTACCCTAATTAGCATATAATTAAGTATAAAGATGGCAATAATATCCCACTAATTAACTCAAGGTTACCTCTTTTAACCCCCAAGTAATTAGACTTATTAACATTAACCCACTAACTTTATAATTAAAGCAGGAATAGTCCAAAACGCCCCTTAAATTACTTAACAGAAATCCGACCCAGCCTGGGATTACGCAGCCTGTGACGGCCCGTCGCGCCTGCGACGGTCCGTCCTGCTGCTCCGTCACAGAGTTCAGAGACTCAATTCCACTAAAGGGTCTGTGACGGTCCGTCGTGCCCACGACGGTCCGTCCTGCCATTCCGTTACGAAGTTCAGAGAGTCGATTTCAGTACCCAAATTTCATATTAAAGCAGGAAATAGTCCAAAACGCCCTCGACGGCCCGTCGTGCCCATGACGGTCCGTCGTGGGTTCCGTCGAGTCAGACAGTTTTTCCAGAATAAAATCTGCTGATCAGAACGACTAAACAGGNTCTATCCTGGTGCCGGAACGTGACACTCCGATCCATGTTCTATCCTGGTGCCGGAACGTGACACCCGATCCACTATATCTATCCTGGTGTCGGAACGTGACAGTCCGATCCATATACTATCCTGGTGCCGGAACGTGACACCCGATCCCCTAATTTCATTACTTTAGGAACGTGACACTCCGATCCATATACTATCCTGGTGCCGGAACGTGACACCCGATCCATATACTATCCTGGTGTCGGAACGTGACACTCCGATCCATATACTATCCTGGTGCCGGAACGTGACACCCGATCCATATACTATCCTGGTGTCGGAACGTGACACTCCGATCCATATATATATTCTATCCTGGTGCCGGAACGTGACACCCGATCCACATTTATTCTATCCTGGTGTCGGAACGTGACACTCCGATCCATATATATATTCTATCCTGGTGCCGGAACGTGACACCCGATCCACATTTATTCTATCCTGGTGTCGGAACGTGACACCCCATCCCCTAATCTCATTACTTTAGTTCATCAAGCCTTCTTTTATACCAAGGCATCATCAATAACAAAGTAAAATTAGGGTTCAAGATTCAATAGCCTCATCATGCTAGTTTCATCACAATTATATATATAAAATCACATCATGCATGCACACAATTAAGCATATAGAAGACTTTATAATACTACCCAACACATATCATTCGCTATTAAGAGTTTACTACGAATAGCATAAACCATAACCTACCTCCACCGAAGATTCGTGATCAAGCAAGCAAATTCCCCAAAGCTTGTGTTTTCTCTTCGTTCGTTTCTCTCTTTCTCGTTCGACCCTCTCTCTCTCTTTGTTCTTTCTATTTTTCTTATTCAAACCCTCTTTCTTTTACCCTAATTAGCATATAATTAAGTATAAAAGATGGCAATAATAACCCACTAATTAACTCAAGGTTACCTCTTTTAACCCCCAAGTAATTAGACTTATTAACATTAACCCACTAACTTTATAATTAAAGCAGGAATAGTCCAAAACGCCCCTTAAATTACTAAGCAGAAATCCGACCCAGCCTGGGATTACGCAGCCTGTGACGGCCCGTCGTGCCTGCGACGGTCCGTCATGCAGGTTCGTCATGGACTCAATTTGTTTAAGGAGTCTGTGACGGCCCGTCGTGCCTACGACGGTCCGTCCTGCACTTCGTCGCCAAGTTCAGAGAGTCGATTTCAGTACCCAAATTTCAGAAGTCTAAGTGTTTTGGAACGAGACCCCCTCGACGGCCCGTCGTGCCCATGACGGTCCGTCGTGGGTTCCGTCGACTCACACAGTTTTTCCAGAAATAAAATCTGCTGCTCAAAACGACTAAACAGGTCGTTACAATAGATACCAATTTACCCATCGTTCGTCCCCGAACGATCACGAGAAGAAAACAAGGGCGAAAAGGGAGTACCTGAATCTGTAAACAGGTGTGGGTATCTTTCTTGCATATCAGCCTCCTTCTCCCAAGTAGCCTCTTCAACTGGTCGATTCTTCCATTGATGGATGCAATCTCCCTTGATCACAACTTGCGAATTTCTCTATCTAGAATGGCAACAGGCTCCTACTCATAAGACAAATTCTCATCAAGCAGAACTGAATCCCAACGAATGATGTAGTTTCCATCCCCATGGTATCTTTTCAACATAGACACATGAAATACCGGATGCACTCCTGACAATCCCGGAGGCAAGGCTAATTTATAAGCCACCTCCCCTACTCGCTTTAGTATTTCAAATGGTCCAATATACCTTGGGCTTAGCTTACCTCTTTTACCAAACCGCATCACTCCTTTCATGGGCGAAACCTTCAGCAAGACTTGCTCACCCTCCATGAACTCCAAGTCCTAACCTTTCGATCTGCATATTCCTTTTGCCTGCTTTGAGCTGCTAAAAGTTTTTCTTGAATAGATTTCACCTTTTCTAATGAATCCCTCAAAAGTTCAGTACCCCAAGGTCTAACCTTAAATGCATCAAACCACCCAATGGGAGACCTACATCTCCTACCATACAATGCTTCAAATGGGG
>NC_028637.1:11771131-11771627 GCF_001406875.1 Solanum pennellii | reverse complement strand
GGTAGTAACTGGCTAAACCAACAAAGCTTCTTATTTCTGACACATTAGTAGGTCTTACCCAATTCTTCACTACTTCGATCTTAGAAGGATCCACCATCACTCCATCCTTAGAAACCACGTGTCCCAAGAAGGATACTGAATCTAGCCAAAACTCAGACTTGGAGAATTTGGCATAAAGTTTTTTCTCCCTCAACCTTTCCAACCCAATTCTCAAATGCTCCTCATGTTCTTTCTTACTCTTGGAGTATATCAGTATATCATCAATAAATACGATCACATAGAGATCCAGATATGGCTTAAAAATCCCATTCATCAAGATCATGAAAGCAGCAGGGGCATTCGTTAGTACAAAGGACATTACCAAGAATTCATAATGCCAATACCTGGTTCGAAAGGCAGTCTTTGGCACATCTGCTGCCCGTATTTTCAATTGATGATAACCAGACCTCAAGTCAATCTTAGAGAAGACACAAGCACCTTGTAACTGATCGAACAA
>NC_028637.1:11738735-11767160 GCF_001406875.1 Solanum pennellii | reverse complement strand
TACTATCCTGGTGTCGGAACGTGACTCCGATCCATGTTCTATCCTGGTGCCGGAACGTGACAACCGATCCACTATTTCTATCCGGGTGTCGGAACGTGACACTCCGATGCATATACTATCCTGGTGCCGGAACGTGACACCCGATCCCCTAATTTCATTACTTTAGTTCATCAAGCCTTCTTTTATACCAAGGCATCATCAATAACAAAGTAAAATTAGGGTTCAAGATTCAATAGCCTCATCATGCTAGTTTCATCACAATTATATATATAAAATCACATCATGCATGCACACAATTAAGCATATAGAAGACTTTATAATATTACCCAACACATATCATTCGCTATTAAGAGTTTACTACGAATAGCATAAACCATAACCTACCTCCACCGAAGATTCGTGATCAAGCAAACAAATTCCCCAAAGCTTGTGTTTCCTCTTTGTTCGTTTCTCTCTTTGTCGTTCGACCCTCTCTCTCTCTTTGTTCTTTCTATTTTTCATATTCAAACACTCTTTCTTTTACCCTAATTAGCATATAATTAAGTATAAAAGATGGCAATAATAACCCACTAATTAACTCAAGGTTACCTCTTTTAACCCCCAAGTAACTAGACTTATTAACATTAACCCACTACTTTATAATTAAAGCAGGAAATAGTCCAAAACGCCCCTTAAATTACTAAGCAGAAATCCGACCCAGCCTGGGATTACGCAGCCTGTGACGGCCCGTCGCGCCTGCGATGGTCCGTCCTGCTGCTCCGTCACAGAGTTCAGAGACTCAATTCCACTAAAGGGTCTGTGACGGTCCGTCGTGCCCACGACGGTCCGTCCTTCCATTCCGTTACGAAGTTCAGAGAGTCGATTTCAGTACCCAAATTTCAGAATTCTAAGTATTTTGGAACGAGACCCCCTCGACGGCCCGTCGTGCCCATGACGGTCCGTCGTGGGTTCCGTCGAGTCAGACAGTTTTTCCAGAATAAAATCTGCTGCTCAGAACGACTAAACAGGTCGTTACATATACTCACACCAGCAAAAGTAGTACCCCAGAGTATTAGCATTATTAAAGAATGGGGTTCGGACTCTTTGTTGCACGTATATGGTCAATAATTATACGCTAATTGGTTAGTCTACCACAAAGACAATGACAACTAACTGTTCACGGAAATCCCCCTCCCCAACACCCTACCCCAACTCTCGCTAAGATCATTAGTGATCGACCTATACGGATATTTATCATACTCTATGTGGGGAGAAATCCATAGCCGTGAGTAATTTCAATAGATGTTGAGGATTGACTTTTGGAAGCTAGCTCGAGTCAGGTACCCTCAATATGCAACATCAAGCTTTTATGATGTATCATATTGGAGAGTACTTGATCGAGGTTACATTACACTAAACAACCACAATAAATTCTCATTAAAACCGGACTACAGTTGCACAAAAAATAACTACACTAGTGTAACGGTAAAAAAAAACTAGAATTATACCAAAACAACACTAAAATTGCACCAGAAAAGCCTAAAAACAACAATTGAATTACATCCAAACAGTACCTGTAGTTTCTCTCTAATACGACACTAGAATCACATCAAAAGAACATTTAAATTATATCGAAAAATTTAAAAGTTTAAAACAGGATAAATTTGCACCAACAGATACAACTACAACAGCAAGCTGAGAACTCCTAATGTTTTACTATTGAGGAAACTAACCATTTTTATGAAAATTAGACTTCCAAGATTTCGGGGTTTTCGGAATATTCATAGGAAGATTAGATAACCTCTAATTCATGATCTTTTTTCCCTCCAGGTGCACATTATTATCACATGTATTATTTTCTTTTTTAGTTAATAAGCTCACATTTTTTAGCTTTTCTAGATACTAGGCGTGGTAATTGTACTGATAATGGACCGCCTTGTCCTAATTTCATGTTTATGGCTGTTTTTTTCTTTTAATTGTTTGTTTGTACATTCATTGATTTTCCCTAGGTTTATTATGGTAATGTTTTGCTTCGATTACTAGATTTGGTTTTCCACTATAAGATGTGATTTAGCTTGTCGTAACATTCAGGTATGGTGCTGAAGATGGACTCACAAGTGACGCATATGATGGGTCTCAAGAAGGGGAAAAACTCCTTAAGATCCTGATGCCCAAGGGTCTTATATTTCAATTCCAAGGAAACCCCTTTTAAGCAAAGTTGTTTTGAAGAGTGGAGGTTGCACCACTGGAAGCTTTTAAAAACCTTACTCAATGAAGGACCTTCAATTCTGGGGAAAATATCCGAGTATGATGACATACGTATTAAGGAGAGATTGAGGAAAGTAATCAAATGACCTGAACACAGTTCCTTGAAACCAAAAGTTTCTGGTAAAATTATTGTATCAGAATTAATGGATGAACTAGAAGCACAAGGTCTACCAACAGATGGAACCAGAAATTTTATCTACCAACGAGTGCATAAAGCAAGGAGAATAAATTGCTCAATAGGCAGGCCACTTTGGCTTCCTCCAGTTGAGGAGGAATAAGAAGAGGTAAATATTTTCCAAGTGTATTAACTGTAACTATTTGTCTTGAGATTTTATGCAAATCCATGTCATTCTTCAAAAGCTATATTGTTTTATTTTTTCAGGTTGATGAAAAACTTGATGAGTTGATCTTACGTATAATTCTGGAAATAAGCATGAAGGAAATACAGAATTCTGGAAATGCCGCTTTCGTGGGGAATGATTAAGTGAAAGTTATGCCCAGCAGTCGGAACTAATAGACCTAGAACCTATTGATGTGGTAGATGATAATTATGTTGTCGATCATATTGCTAAATTGGCTGAAGATGATGAGGCAGAAGATGACGAGGCACAAGATAAGGAGGAAGAAGTGGAGCAAAATCATAAGTTAATTCTTCCTCTTTTTTCCTGATAAGTTAAACTAATGGGTTCTCTCTTAAACCCAACAACCTAACACATACCACATGTTCGAAAAAGGAAGTAAAGAGAAGTTGTGTTAGAAAATAGCAAAAGTTCTATGCTGCAAAAAGCAATGTAAAACCAAATAAGCATTAAATCTGTAAGGAAGTACTTTGTATACTCTTTATTTGAATACACTATCATTAAGTGTTCTAAGAAAAACTTATGACTTTTTAACTAGTTGTTGTTTTGAAAAAAGGGTAACAACTAAAAGGGCAAGTCAGAAGAGAACATACAATAAATAGATACAAGAATCTCATTATGTGTGCATCATTAGCTTAACATCACGTATCCAATAAAGTTTCTAGAATACTAATGGTCTTCCTTGATAACCCCATCCTCTTCCGCGAGTTATTTTTCACCAAATAGAAGTCAACATCCTTCTCTTCACCGCACTATAAGCTCACCGAACATATGAAAAAAGAGAAATTGCCAAAAGCAGAAGCTCACCTTTCACATAAAGATGAAGGAGACAAGAGAAATTTCACCTTTCACCTAAGATAGGAGCAATTGAAAGGAGAAGGAGAAGGGAGAAATCGAAAGATGAAGGAACGAGAGCAATACCTGATAGATGGGAGAATCTCTCAGCTGCTGCTCTTGCTACAAAACCTTATTTTTTTAGGGATTGTAATATTTTGTTTTCTTTTTGTGTTTTCTACGGACTGAAGAGTGTGACTTGGTAAATAAACTAGCAACAAATTAGTGACGCATTATGACATCCGTCGCTACAAACAAATATAATTATCTACATTAAATTGTAGAGACAAAAATTTCTGTCATTACATAATTTAAATTCCATTAAAATATATTTAGAATTCGAGCAAAACTTTTTCGTCATTGTGACAATATATGATTAAATTTGTAACACCTACTGTGTTGCAAAATTCGTATCGAAATTTAAGGTGCCAAAGTTTCCTGCTATTATTTAGTGACAAAAACAATATTCCTTCGTCAATCCGTTGCTATGTTATTACTCAAGAAATTGTTTGTAATTTTTGCATCAAAATGACTTATTTATTGCTAATCCGTCGTTATATAGCAAGAGAATTGGTTTCGTCGTTAAACACTATTTTTTTGTAGTGTTACCCACATTCATATGTGTGAGTACATATACATGTATATCTATCTCTAACAATAAAAAATATATAATTAACAGCGCACTCTTAATGAGTGTAGAGCTATCCTTGTGCTAGAGAAATCACTCACAAAACTAGGGTTTGAATCTAGCTAAAACCAATATTTCTTTTAAGTTTATTGGTGCACCTGAAGTCTTCAATTTTTAAGCTAATTTGTGCTTGTTATAGACAAAGATTTTTATGTTCTATTTTGACATATTTATACAAACACTATTAAGATTGAAGAAAGAAAACTGTATAAAGAATGGACATTTAATAAACTACACCACTATTTTTTTATAGATTCAATACATCATGTTAGGAATCTAACTAAAAGAAAGAGAATGATTCTTATGTAGTCCTAGAAACCACGAATTCCAAAAAAAAAGGTATGGAGAAACATAGTCAAGTTTTTACGTATTATTTTTTTTAAAAAAAGCATAAAAACTCTTTTGATCTATGATCGAAATTTTAAGGATACACATTTTCTTTACATGTCGTAATACCTCCTAGAACTATTTGAATGTAATAAATACACCTTTTTTTGTGTTAAGGTGGTGTAGAGAGTGTTGAAAGCAAATGACAAGTAAAAAAAATGAATAAAATAAAAATTAATCAATATTCAACATATGTCCTTTTTTAAGTGAAAATTTTACCATTAGTTAGTACACAAAATTAATAAATAAACTCAGTGGCAGCTCAATCTAATTAGTGGTCTAAATCCAAAAATAAGTTGGAGGCATAAATTTTTATTACTTTTTTGACGAGAGATTCAAGTTATTTCTTTCTTTTTGATAAAAATAGTTTTATATTTTATAATCTTAAGCATACCTTATGGAAGTTAAATTTATAAATTGATCCATAAAAATGAGTTCAGAAAAAAATTAAAAATTCTTTTTTTTTGCTACAAAAAGCTTAAGATAAATTTAGTTTTACAAAAAAAAAAATTCCTTTCTATTTTGAGGGCCTAAGGCATATGCCTCATGTTTAAAGGCATTGAGCCACCCTCTGAATAAACCCTAACTAAATCAACAATAATAACAGTAAAATTTTTTTTTCAAAAAAGAACCACTGTATACTATGATTTATTGTATAATGGTAGCAACAAAATTAAGTTATCTCAAACCTGTTTCCTCTTAAGATTGTGGTTTTCAAATAATTACACTATTAAGAAAAGTGTAGTTTTTTAATAATTACACTATTAAGAAATAATTATCGTATATTGAGAAAACATAGATTAAAGACATATGGACTTATGGCTTAGTCTTAAATAATTATTATCACCTTGTTCAATTATCATTTTTTTAATTCATAGGAATCATATTTCTCATTCAACTCTTGACTGTTTTAGGTTTAATTAAGTGTTTGGATATGAATCTTTGCATTAACAAAATAATATTATTTCACAGGATATTGGTGTTCTTATTAATAGCTTTAACATAAACTAAAGTTTCATGATGTATTTTTTATTCTCTTTCACCAAAATATTGAAATCAAGTGTGTAATTAACTTAATTATTATTTTCAGTTTCTTCTGGCAAAAATGTTAAGGGTCATATATTCTAAAAATATGTTAATTGTAATACTAATATTAGTAGTACCAAAGTTTAATTTATAGTCAACCATTGTACTAAAATTTACTACAAACACTATTTTTATATATACTACCAAATGACTCCTTTAGTGTTGAAGAAAGTTTCAATTGTTATCGATTGATTTATAACGCTACGATAAACATAGGTCATTCATATAGTGTTTTGATGTAAGAACTCAATACTATAATTTTCTAGTACAATAAGTATAACATCTCTAATTTAAACCTTTAATTTCTCTTAAAATTATATACAAAAATACTTTATATGTGTTTTATTTAACCTAAGCCATAAAATTTTACATCAAGAGTTGCAAATTAAAAAAATCAAAGCAAATGACATCTACAAATTATGCACCTTTTCTTTTATTATTAGAGTTGTGACATGTCAATTGAATAAAGGCGATGAGCATTTATTTGTTGTTCGTGTAGCAAATACATGGACCTTGCCAATGGTATTATTGTCTATTTTCTACAGATTATCATGCCTCCAGATGAACAAAGACTACATTACCTTCTCCTGATAAACCACAACCTTCCCATTCATTTAATCGATGACATTCTAAATAAGTTGTCTTTTTTAGATGTTGTAAGAACTAGTAAATTTTATGAGGATTGGCGATATAGTTGCTGTAGAATTCAAGAGGTGAAAATTGATCAAAAGGTCTGGGAAACACCAGAGGTCTTGACATTCCCTACCATTGGATTTATTCCTATTCTCGATTGTTTCTTCAGGTTTCATATAGGACTAACTATGAAATTTACCCTTGACATTAGTAGTCTAAAAGTATGTCCTAATGTATATCGTTTGATACTTTTGCTCCACAAACATTTCATTAAACATTTCTTCCTTAAACATCCATTTACTTATCCACCATATAATATCACTTATTTCTTTTTTATTTGTTCATCATTGAGGCATTTGTTTCTCATGGAACGTGAAATCCATCTTACACGCTTCTTTCAGGTATTTAATAAGTTGATTAGCCTAAAATTAGAATTTGTAATATTATCTTCTGATACGTTTGAAAGTTCGATCTCTAATTTCTCATTGCTTGAGGATTTGGTTCTAAAAGACATAGACAATCGGTACCTCCTGAGTATTATTGCTCCTCAGCTAAGATCATTTGTCTTTCATGGCGATATACAATATATGTATCTAGAAAATGTACCCTCTTATTTCCAATATTCTGTTTGAGCCTAACGAATTAGTTCTAGAGGAAGAAGATGATTTTTGACAATATTTTTTCTTCTATTCCTGTCTCGAGTATTTCAGCTGGGATAATTTTGGGGTAATATTGCTTCATTTCACTTGTATTTTCATACATGTACTTCTGTTTTGGCATCTTGATCTTTATCATTTTATTCGTAAGTCGATATTGGATCAACTGAATTTATACCAACAAAGCTTCCATCCGCTCTTAACTGTCTGAAACGTCTATTCGTATCTTTGATTACTCTTGGAGAGTTTTTTGAGCTTTTGTTTACTCTTTGCATGATACAGAACTCTACCAATTTGGAAGAAATTGAAATTGAGGTTGTCATAATATTTAGTTTTCTCTCTATACTTTCCATGCTTTAATATTCGTATGTAATGAATTTGATGGTTTTTTCATGATTTTTCTTAGGGGGGTATCCTTATTGATGGGAATTATTCGAACCTGTGCCTAGGAGGTTGTTGATGAGATTCCGGCAAGCTTCTCGGACATAATATTTAATAATCTGAGCACGCTTATGTTTTATGATGTACTATTAGAAGAGGGTGAAATGAAGCTAATCAAGATTTTATTGGCAAAGCCTAAAGCACTGGTTAAAATAGAAATCAAGCCTAGTCAAATAGAAACTAACAAATGTTTGAAAGTTCTCACGATGTTAACAAAGTTTCAATGGGAATCATCTAAAAAAGAAGTTGTGTATCTTGTTGACTATTATCGTTATCAAAATTCTGCTTAATCTTTGCCTAAAATGTTTTGTAAGTGCAAACAAAAAAGAAACATTTGGTTTATGGAGTAGTAAGGTTTTAATTTGCGTTTGCTTTAAGGTACTATAAAGATTTAATATGCTTGGGAACATAGGAATGTGAACCTGGATGAACGTTTTGAATACTCTTTTTGGAACAGAGATGGTTTTTTCATTTCATGGTTGTTCTTAAATGATGTATGATTTGAGTCTTTGGTTGTTTATTTCGAAGTTATGTTGTCCGTTGAATTCTCTTACGGAGCTTATTTTCTGGGTAGTAGGAACTTCTTCCGTGTTAAGGGACTAGTCCAAGTTAGATTGAGAAATATATATGTTGTTCAAGATCGATCCTTATCATTGAAGAAGAAACACGAAGAAGCATCACCTAAATTGGGATTATTAAATTGAATTGATTTCAAAGTTATATTGTGTGTTTAATTTCTTTGGGAAAGCTTGAAGAGTAGAGTGGAAAATTACCTTTATCCATTAGTCCACGTTAGACCGAGAAGTATTTATATTAGACATGATCCTTCCTTATCTATGAAGAAAAACTCGAAGAAGAATCACTGACTTTTGTCGAGCAAATATCAAACGATAGGACATACTTTTGGACTCGTAATGTCGAGGGTATCTTTCAATGTTATTCTTATATGAAACCTGATGAAACAATCGAGAATGGGAATAAATCCAACGGTAGGAGATGTCCTGCCCTCTACTATTTCCAAGACCGTCTGATCAAATTTCACCTGGGGAATTATGCGGCAAGTATATTATCAATCCTTAGAAATTCTACTAGTTCTTACAACATTTCAAAAAGACAACCTATTTTGAATGTCGTCGATTCAATGAACGGTAAGGTTTCTTAGTCGATCAGGAGAAGGTTATAAAATTAGTCTTTGTTTATATGAAGATGATTGTTAAGGTCAGAGTATACGCTACAAGAAAAACAATCAAACATGTCACAACTCTATCAATAAAAGAAAAGGTTCATAATTTGTATATGACATTTACATTGATTTCTTTAATTTTCAACTCTTGATATAAAACTTTCTGGATTAGGTTAAATTAAACACATATAAAGTATTTTTTGTATAGAGTTTGAAGAGAATTTAGAGGTTTAAATTAGTGATGTTATACTTATTGTACTAGAAATTTATTGTACTGAGTGCTTACATCATAACACAATATGAATGACATGTGTTTATCGCAACATTATAAATCAATAGATAACACTTGATACATTCTTCAACACTAAAGGAGTCATTTGATAGTATATATAAAAATAGTATTTTTATTAAATTTAAGTACAAACGTTCGGCTGTAAATTTAACTTTTCTACAACTAATACTCCTATATCAATTAACCTTTATTGGGATATATGACCCCAAAATTTGTGATATAAGAAGAATCAGTATGTAACCTTAGTGATGGGGAGTATTTGGAATCGTGCCCCATAAGGTTATTGATGAGATTTTTGCAAGCTTCTTGGATATCACATTTAATCACATGAGGACAATTAAGTTTTATGATGTACTATTAGAAGAGGGTGAAATGCAGGTTACTTTTACGAATTTCTTTCTTTTAATGGAATTACTCCATGTTAGACTGAGAATATGATGGACATGTTCCTTCTTTATTTGTGAAGACGAAACTTGAAGAAGCTTCACCCAATTTGGTATTCTTAGGTTGATGTTTATTTCAAAGTTATTTTGTTTGTTGAATTTCCTTCGGTGAGCTAGACACATTAAGTGGAAACATACTTTACGTCTAGCTACTAGAAATTTCTTGTCTTCTAAGGAATTAGTCCATGTTAGACTGAGAAGTATATAAGTTGGACATAATGCTTACTCATATGTGAAGAAGAAACTCGAGAAGCATCACCAAATTAGGGATTCATGAGTTGATGTTTATTTTAAATTTATGTTGTTTGTTGAATTCTCTTGGGAGAGCTTAAAGTATTCAATGGAAAGTTAATTTTTCTATGGATTCATTTACTAAGAGAATAGTCTAAGTTAGATTGACAATCACTCGTTATAAATTGGAATAATCCCTAAACAACCCAGAAATCTCTACTAACCTGACAGAAAGTAAGTTTTAAACTCAATGTTTTAACCTAGCCTAATGTAACACCATGTAGCCAAAAAAGACAAAAATCAGTTTTTCAGAATAATATGGAGGTGCAACTAATGTAACCATCGACGGACCGTAGCCTTACCCACAGTCCGTCCTGCACAACTGTCGATGGGATCAGAAACTCCCAAATATCTCATCCCAGGAAAATTGGTTAAGTGTTGATCGACGGACGGACCTATGGTCCGTAGTCCATGACCGTCGATTAAGACTCCCTTCACCCACTCTCTGACAATTAAGGGAATTGCAGTTGTGTCAACTTGAAATGGTCATAAGTCTTAGCAAAAAATTAATTCGGTCTCCTATTACCTATCCACGGATAATAATTAAATTATTTTTCCATATCCACCTACCTTGCTAAAATCAGACTTCCTAGTAAAAAGTTATGCAAGTTTTAGTAAAGGCTATCGAATAGGCCCATCCGATGGACCAACCGACAGGGCGTCAGTCAATCGACGGACCGTCAGTCCTGGCCATCGATTGGTCTGATATCAACTTTTCCATGGGTCTTTTGGACCTTTCCCACTTCGTTGAAACCTTAAGTACATCGTTTTGATAATAAATCATCATATTTTAGTCAGTTTAAGCCAAGAAGCATGATTAACACATATCTAAGTCAAATCATTAAATCAAAACTAGAAAATTAGAAGCAAGAGAGGAGAAAAAAAGCTCAAGAACCCTAGATTAAGAATGCCACAAGCTCCAGCAGTTCCAGCTCTGAAACTTAAGTATTTTTCCGTGGATTTCATCACCAAGTATGTGAGATTTCACTAGTGGGTTCGTTTCACCCAAAGGGTCCCTAGTTTTATGTATGTTCTTGATTCTCTTATCATTATTAAACCTAGGGTTCCTAGAATTTCAAAAGAATTTCATGATTTAGTTAAAATATATGTTCCAAATCAGATTATAATGTTATAACTCAAATTAACTCATAAATTCCAGAACCCTAGCTTTTTATTTCTTTAGTTCATGATTAACACATGCTAGGTCAGATATTTCAGACACCTCAGATATACATGCCTCAGTTATAAATGCATGATTACCAGATTAATTTTTCATTCTAAGTTTGCATGTTGAGTTTCGAGCTATCCAGTAATACAGAAACTTAGACATAATCAGTTAATTTATAGAGTTCATTGGGAGTAGCATAATAACGAATTGGACTAGGGGTCAGCGTATCCAATAATCCCAGAACTACTAACCAAGTAGGATTTAATGCTCCTCTGTGGGCAATCAGTTTAGTGGTCACGCCAGCATGACTTTATATCTTTGGCAGTGTATATTGGGTCCACTCGAAAGGGCATATACATCGGACTCCACATTTAGCTCATGTGGTTTTGTGATCTATTATTAGTAGCTCCCAAAGTTCAGTCAGACTCTTTGCATTGAACATTTATCAGTATATTCATTATTCAGTTTTGCATATTATAAATTAAACATTGCATTCACTTATCTCAAAAATCAGTATATCATGTTTAAATTATTATACTTTGTCTTGTGGTTGTTCATTTATGTTTCATTTCACGTTTACTCTATCTTACATGCTCAGTTCCTTTCACGTACTGATGCATACATGTGCTACATCTTCTCATGATGTAGGTTAAGGTTCTAAGAATTGAGATCATGCATAGACCGATTTTCCGATCTCCAGTTTAGCATATTCAGTGGTGAGTCCTTATTCTCCGAGGACAGTACTCATAAGTTTAATTTCAGTCTTCTATTATTTAGTTTCAGCTTTGCTAAATTTAGATGGGGCTTGTACCAGTATTTCTAGTCCAGTTTAGAGGATTATTTCAGACATTGTTATTTTCAGCTTGGTATTGAGTTAATATTTCCTTTATATTAAACTCATTGTTTTCAAACATCTCACTTATAGAATATGGGAATTCCCCATGTTTTTAGCTTTAATTATGATTTTTCTTCCACATCAGTTTATTATCTTTACTATGCTAGTGATCATACTATAAGGGTTATCTTGGGATCGCTTGTGGTTCTATGTTCCGTGTTCGCAGCTTGGTGATAGCTCGGGGCATGACAAAAAATTATATCAGAGCACTAGGTTTAAGTGTCCTAGGATGTCTTAAGCCGCACTAAGTAGAGTCCTTTTCATGAGTGTGAAGTGCACCACATCTAATGAGAGGAAGACTACAAAGTGTGTTAAGAAAAACTTCACTTTCTTGTTACTCTTATCATGCGTAAGGTATGATCTTATTCCTCTCTATCTTGACGTTCTACATTTCAGATCATGCCTCCTCTTAAAGCATAGACATGGACTTCTAATGAACGCAATGCTAATGAAGTTCATCTAGTACAAGATAAGGAAGTTCTAATGTAGAGTTTCAGAATGCCAGTTCAGATATAGGCAAAAAGTATGACAACCTGGAACAATTAGAAGATTCAAATTCTAACTAATAACAAGGTGGATCAGTGGTATCTATTATTCGACCTTTGTTTTGAAAGATTCACCTGAGTTTCAGGGTCCCAAGTTGTGTCAGGACCCATAGAAGTTCATTTATGAGGTCAATAAAAGATTTGGATTTATGCAAGTAACTAGTAGTAATAGGGTGAAATTGGCATCCTACCAGCGTAAGGATTTGACTCATATATAGTTTCACTCTATGTAAAGAGAACAGAGACTACTTTTACTTTTGAAACTAAGTATAGCACTAAACTTTAGTATTAGTCCAGAAACTCTCTCAGAACCATTCTCAGTCTCTACTCCAATTGATGACCCAGTAGCTAGACGGGTATACAAAAATTGCCCTGTCATAGTCTCTCAAAAAGTCACCTCAGCAGATCTAGTAGAGTTAGAAACGGTAGAGTTCGATCTCATTCTTTGCATGGATTGGTTACACTCATGTTATGCCTCAATCGATTGTAGAACTAGGATTGTTCGTTTTCAATTCCAGATGAACAAATCTTAGAATGGAAGGGTAGTAGTTTGGCGCCTATGGGTCGATTTATTTCTTACATTTAGGCCAAAAAGATGATATTAAGGGTTATCTCTATCATCTAAATCGTATTAAGGATTCTATCCTTTAAAACCCAACTCTTGAGTCAGTTCCAGTAGTTTGTGAATTTCTAGAAAATCTTCTCGGGGTCCCTCCTGAAAGGGAAATCAACTTTGGAATTGGTCTCCTTATAGATACCTAACCTATTTCTATTCCTCCTTACAGAATGGCTCCAGCAGAGCTTAAGGTATTGAAAGAGCAGTTGAAAGAACTTCTAGATAAGGGCTTCATTAGACAATATTTCACTATGGCGTGTACCAGTGTTATTTGTAAGGAAGAAAGAAGATTTTCTCAGAATGTGTATTGACTATAAATAGTTGAACAAGGTCACAATCAAGAATAAGTATCCTATCCCCAGGATTGATTACTTATTTTACCAACTTCAAGGTGCTACTAATTTCTGAAAGATAGACCTCAGATCGAGTTATCATCAGCTCAGAGTCAGAGATAGTGACATTCCAAAAACTGCATTAAGAACTTGGTTTGGTTATTATGAATTTGTAGTGGTGTCGTTTGGACTAACCAATGCTCCTGCAGCTTTCATTGATTTGATGAAACAGTACTTAGATTTATTTGTTATTGTCTTCATTGATGATATCGTCATTTACTCTAGGAGTGAGGAAGAACACGCAAGTCATTTGGTAATTGTTTTGCAGAATCTCATAGATCGCCAGTTATTCGCTAAGTTTAGACAATGTGAGTTGTGGTTGCAATCCACTGATTTTTTTGGTCACATAGTGTCTAGCGAAGGGATTTGAGTGGATTCGAAGAAGATAGAAGCAGTGAAACAATGGCCCAGACCTACCTCTACTACATATATCAGAAGTTACATAGGTCTAGCGGGTTATTATAGAAGATTCGTGGAAGGATTTTCATCCATAGCCTCACTATTGACTAGGTTGACTCAGAAGATGTTCAAGTTTCAATGGTCAGATCATTGTGAGAAGGGTCATGGTAATAAAGTTAACCTTAGCACCACATTTCATCTGCAAATGGATGGACAGGCAGAGCGTACCATTCAGACCCTAGAGGATATCTTTAGAGCATGTGTGATCGATTTCTAAGGTAGTTGGGATGACCACCTTCCTCTTATTGAGTTCGCCTACAACAATAGCTACCATTCCAGCATTCAGATGGCCCCTTATGAGGCTTTATATGGGCATAGATGTAGATCTCCTTTTTGTCGGTTTGAAATAGGTGAAGCAGCTTTGATTGGGCCAAATTCAGTCCTTTATGCTATGGAGAAAGTGCAACTCATCAGAGATAGACTTAAGAAAACTCAAAGTCGTCAGAAATCTTATGCAGATGTAAGGAGAAGGGAACTAGATTTCCATGTTGATGATTGGGTTTTTCTGAAAGTCTCACCTACAAAATGGGTGATGAGATTTGAAAAGAAAGAGAAGCTCAGTCCTAGATATGTAGGACATTACAAGATCTTTAAAAGGGTTGACAAGGTTGTATATGAGTTAGAGTTGGCAGCAGAATTAGTAGCAGTGCCTCCGGCTTTCCACATCTCACTCATGAAGAAGCTTGCGGGTGACCCAGCCTCTATAGTGACATTAGAGAGTGTGGCAGTGAAAGATAGTCTTTCTTATGAGGATATACCAGTTTAGGTTCTTGACCGTCAGGTTAGAAGGTTGAGGAACAAAGAAGTTGCTTCAGTCAAGGTTTTGTGAAGGAGTCAGTCCGTAGAGGGAGCTACTTGGGAAGCAGAAGCAGCCATTAAAGCCAAGTATCCTCACCTCTTTCCTTCCGATTCCACTCCACCTTGAGGTAATAGTTCCTCTTCAGTTTTCCAGTCATTCATGCTTGAATTTAGTCTTAGAATTATGTTCCCTCAGTTTTTATTTGCATTTTTAGAGTATTTGCATTTTCTCGTAACTCTATTCAGTCAGAAACTCAGATCTCAGTGTTTAGTATTAGAGTTGCAGCTCTCTCCGTCTATTTCAGCTAGTTTTGTCTTCATTCGAGGACGAATATTCCCAAGGGGGAGATAACGTAACACTTCGTAACAAAAATCGACGGATCGTAGCCTGATCCACGGTCCGTCCTACTCAATTATCGATAGGACCGGAAACTCCCAAACATCTCAGCCCTAGAAATTTGTTTAAGTGTTGGTCGAGGGACGTACTTATGGTCTGTAGGTCAGACTACCGTCCGTAGTCCATGGACATCGATCAAGACTCCCTTCACCCACTCTCTGACAAGAGCTACCGATGACCAGCTCGGTCCGTAGATTTTACCGTAGGTGGGAAATTAGCAGACAGTTAAGGGGAAATGCAATTGGGTCAACTTCGATTGATTATCAGTCTTATCACAAAATAAATTAGGTGTCTAATTACCTACCCACAGATATATAATTGAACTATCTTTGCATAGACACCAACCTTGATAAAATATGACGTCCTAGTAAAAAGTTATTCCCGTTTTAGTTAAGGCCTCTCGAAAAGGCTCAACTTACAAGACGTTGGTCAATCCACGAATCGTCAGTCGTGGCCGTCGATTGGTCAGACATCAACTTTCGCAAGGGTCTTTTGGACCTTTCCTACTTCATTTAAATCCTAAGTTATGTCGTTTTGACCATACATAATCATTTTTAGTCAGTTTAATCCTAGAAACATAAATAAAACATATCTATGTCAAATCATTAAATAAAAACATAGAAAATTAGAAACAAGAGAGGAGAAAAAACCTCAAGAACCCTAGGTCAAGAACGTTACAAGCTCCAGCAGTTCCTGCTCCGAAACATAAGTATTTTTCTGAGGATTTCATCACCAAGTATGTGGGATTTCACTAGTGGGTTCCTTTCACCCATGGGTCCCCAGTTTTCAATCAGTTCTTGATTTTCTTATCATGATTAAACCTAGGGTTCCTAGAATTACAGCAAAACTTAATGATTTAATTAAAATTTATGTGACAAATAAGATTATCATGTTATTACACAAATTAGCGCATGGATTACAGAACTCTAGCTTTGTATTTATTTAGTTCTTGAATTACACTTGCTAGGTCAGATATTTCACATACCTCATATATACAAGCCTTAGTTATAAATGCATAATTATCAGATTACTTGTTGCATTCTTAGTTTGCATGTTCATTTTTGAGCTATGCATTATTTACAGAAATCAGACATAATGAGTTAATTTACAGATGTCATTGGGAGTAGAATAATACCGAGTTATACTAGGTTTATCGTACCGAATAGTCCCAAAACTACTACTCAAGTAGGTTTTAAGTCCCCTTTGTGGGAAATCACTTTAGTAATCACGCCAGCATACCTTTATACATTTTGCAGGTTATATTGGTTCCTCTCAAAGAAGTGTATACATCAGACTCCACATTTAGATCATGTGGTTTTTTGACTAGTTATTAGTAGCTCCGAAAGTTCAGTCATACTCTTTGCATTAACCATTTATCAGTATATTCAGTAATCAGTTTCAGCATATAATAAATTGGTCATTGCAACCAGTTATCTCAGAAATCAGTATATCATGTTTAGATTATTATACTTGCTCTTATGCTTGTTCAATTATATTTCACTTCAGCTTTACTCTATCCTACATGCTCAATCCTTTCATGTACTGACGCATACGTGCGCTACATCTTCTCCTGATGTAGGTTTAGGTTTTCAGTATCCAGATCACGCATAGATCGATTTTCCAATCTTCAGTTTAGCAAATTCAGTGGTGAGTCCTCATTCTACGAGGACAATAGTCATTAGTTTAATTTTAGTCTTCAGTTATTTAGTTTCATCTTTGTTACATTTAGCTGGGGCTTGTCCTAGTATTTATAGTCCAGTTTTTAGAGGCTTATTTCAGTCATAGTTAAATTCAGCTTAGTATTGAGTTAATATTTCCTTTGTATTAACTTATTGTTTTCAAATATCTTAGTTATAGAATATGGGTATTCCCTATCTTTTCAGATTTAATAAAGGGAATAATTAATATAGGACTATATAAAAGACTTTCTTTTTTAGATAACCTAAAAAGAGTAAATATCACATAAGTTAAGGAGAAAAGAGAGTAAAATTAATGTTATTATTTATTTAGAGAAATTGGTTGGTAAAATTAGTTACTATAAAATTACTTTGATATGTCCAATTCAATCCACATAATTTTTTTTTTTCATGTGACATTTAATGCCTCAAAATTGTTAAATTTGATTGTATAAGTCATTTAAAAAATTAATTATCTGATTTCATGACCTTTTTCTAATAAGAAATCGTTCTTTTTATATATAAGGGATCTAGAAAGTACCAAGAGATATAATTTTTTCAGTATTATAGATTTTAAATTCCTACATTTTAGGTACTTTTATGTATGGGCGAATCTAGAAATAGCGAAGGTATATTCATATAAATTTTCTAGAAAATAGAAATTATATTATATAGATAATTGTTTTTTAAGTGTTTATATATAAATTTTAAATTCCTCAACATAAATGACTTCATACATTGTAAGGCGTTTAATTTTCACTTTTGTAATTACCATTTTTTTGGCATACCATGAAAAAGTTGGAGGTTTTGTAGTTGTATGAATTCTTTATATATATTCATAAAAAATTTTTATCAGTAATGTTATTTTGTACTAAAATATTTTCAAAGAACTAATAAAATAATAAAACTTAGCGAAAATTGTGTTGAGTTGGGTCTTGACTCATTATCTGCCCCGTTTTGGCTCAATTCATATTGATCCAATAAAATTCAGTTTGAATTGGATCTTGATCCGTTTGTTATCTTGACTCAATATATTTGACTAAAATTGATCTAATTCACTTAATTTTAAAATAGAAGAAAAATTAATGAAACAAATACACTTATACACGAAAAACTAATAAAAAACTACCAATAGTTATCCTCTTTTGGATGAGTCGCGCTTTATCTGAGCAAATGAAGATTAGTCTAGAAATACGTAATGTTACGACCAAATTGTTTAAATATACATATACATATACATATATATATATATATATATATATATTAGCATAAATATTTATGCTTTTATATGACATATCAGAATCTGAAACTTGCACTTATTATTTTCACTCATGAAGTAGCTTTATCTTATTATAAGAAGTGGATCCACATTCATATGTGTGGGTGCATATTTATGTATATCTATCTGTAGCAAAAAAAATATAATTAGTAGTGCACTCTTAATGCGTGTAGAGCTATCCTTGTGCTAGAGGAATCACCCAAAAAACTAGGGTTTGAATCTAGCAAAAACCCTTATTTCAATTAAAGTTTATTTTAATATTCAGGGAGGGTGTAAATTAAAATTAACTTAGTCAACTAGTAGTAGTTGATAGTCGACTCACCTGCAAATTAGTAGGAAGATAAAAAATACTAGAAAGTTGCAGTAAATAATTGACACACGATTTTATCCGGGTTCGGATCACCAATACGGTGCCTAGTACAGTCCCCTCGGTTCCAAGGGTTTTCCTTATGAGATTCGAAGAGATCTTCGTGTTACAACTATTTGAAACTTTCTCATTTCTTATATGCAAATAATATTTCTACCGTGACACTTCCTCAACCTGTATACTACACTCAGATTCTTTATTTTCCCTTTTCTTTTAAATTGTATCACTCATGTGTTTACAAATCTTTATGAAAGACAAAAGTAAACTGTTTGCTAAGCTCAAGTGAAAATGCGACTTCACACTACAAATCTGGGTCGGTTTATGTAGATGATGATCTATGCTTTTGTAAGTAAAAACCCAAGGAATTTATCTTAATGAAGGACCAATTTAGGGAGTCCTTGATTGAGGCGATTTAGTTGATTTGTATCCATGAAGTAAATCACTTGTCTTCTTCCCTTTTATTCGTTTGATCTTGTCCTTATATGATCGACAAACTTCTTATCTTGTTGCTTGATTCATGGCTCTTTCCGTTCTTGATGATTCAGTTGTGATCTCTGCCAAGTGTGCGAGTATTCTGCTTCATTAAGAGTTTCCTTTATATGCTGATCAACTATATATTGCTTTACTTCTTTTGTCCCTTAGATTTGGGGCTTGCCTTTCAAATGCTTCTCTGCAGCTTCAAGCAAATATTATTTTCCTTCTTGAAATTGTTTGCGCTGATGATTTCCTTTTAGGATTATTTACCTACAAAATTGAGATCAACTCGTTAAGTATCTGTTTTCAAAATCAACTAACTCTACGGAGTTAACAATCTCCCCCTTTTTTATAATGACAAGATTGATCACAATTATAATAGTAATCTTGGTAGTCAATTTTACCGAGAAAGTTAATTGTACATTCTTGAGGTCTCATGTCTTAGTTCATCGATGCATGCAGCTCTCCCCCTGTCTCACGGAGGAGTAAGAGAGATAGTTTTTTTTTCTCCCCTTTGTCATAATATTAAAGAATAGCAAAAAGTAAACTAGATTAAAACAAAGACAGCATATACTAGAGTAGTCCAAGAGTCAGAGAGAGAATAAAATAGTGGTCCAAGAGATAGAGAGGTACATGCCCCTATTGAAAGTTAGTGAACAAATTTAAGGTTCAGCCGGTAGAGTTAATGACCAACCAAAAGTACTTGAGGGAGTTAATCACTTTCTCACAGAAAATGTTGTAAGAACGTTCAACATTCTGCGAAAGACTGAATTATAAGCTCTATGCTGTAACAACAGGTTCATTGTTGGAGGAGTTGACTCAACTTTTGAGAGAGTCAACCTGTTGGATCAAGAAATTTACCGTTGTGATACCTTCTTGCTTGATCGTTATCTTGGTGATGTGCAACTTACCGATATCAGTGCTAGATTCTTTATGTAAAAAAAATACCTTTACCACAGCATCATGAAAGGTCTTCAACTTCCGTTCTACTGCTAAAAGTCTAGTTTTGACCTTCTCATTGTCCTGCCATAAAATATGGCGAAATCTGTCGAGATTTTTGAGAGTTTGGGAGAATCCGCTCGAGCTCTGAGTGAGTCATTTTTCCACCCACATTTAACAAACCTGCACATACATCATACTAGAAGAAGTTTGGGAATCATAAGTTGCATTTATAAGAGAGGAGGTAAACATAGAAAGATCCACAAGACGGTCCACAATAATCCTCGATATGAGAAAGCCATAGGCCAAACTTGCCAAGACATTTAAGTCTTCAAAACGTTCCCATATAGACTCCTTGAACCATTCTGCCCAGTTGATGCGGTACTTTTTAAGCAGGAAGTAATAAAAAATACATCATGAGTAGAGAAATTACTTAAGGAGCCCTTCCTGGGAATAAGAGTTGTGGCCACGTCATGTGAGATAATACAGTAATCTAAACATAGCGATAAGGTCCCAAAGTCAGAAATGTTAGAGTAAGGTTCAACAACGACTCTCTTTGCAACTTCAAGGGAACTTCAAAGTCACCAGGCCATATTCCGTTTATGTACGGAATTATGTTAGAGAACTTAGTACCAAACACATCTTCAAATATATTTTCTTTGATTATAAAGCGTTTACCCAGCACCAACGATTCCACCTCACCATTATTAGGTGAAATTCGGAGATTCGCATAGAGTAGGCAAAGAACTTCATCAAAAAGCTTTAAACCGCACAAATTGAATTAGAGAGAAAATTTCTGCTCTTTGATATAGGATCTTAGCGGGCAGTGAGAGTCCTTTAGTTTCCTGAGATTGACAACACTGCCGGGAACAATAGGTCAAGTTTTGAAGGGATCATGCATGTGCTTCTGTTTGATACCCCGAAACCGTTGCATATCCGCGTGGGAGAGAGATCCCATCATAAGGAAAAGAGGTATCTTTGATGCTATCTGCTTAGTAGTAGAAGCTCCCTTTTATGAGGACTCGGGCGGAGCAACCATGGATCCTACGAAGGAATTAGAAAAGAGAGATGGTGTCTATTTCGACGGAACTCGAAGCGACAAAGGATTTCTTGAGGTCATGGAGCATGTTTTCGTCATAGTGAGATGAAGAGTAGAAGAGAGTAAAGGAAAGGATAAATAAAAAGAAAAGAGAGAAGATACAAAAAAGGGGATCAGACAAAAAAGGGAAGGGAATTTGACTGGAAGAAGTGGAAGTAGGTCATAATTACTGAACAAAAAAAACTAGAAAACACATTGAATGCATAAGGAAATAAAAGAAATAAACAGTAAAGTACAACGCATTAGTCAACACATTTAATGCCAAGGCGATCTTTAAGATAGCAAAATCTTTCCATAAGAAGAGATTTAGTAAAAATAACAGTTAATTGATTTTTAGAGTCTACAAATTCAAGAGAAAATCATCATTTCCAACATGATCATAAATAAAATAATACTTTATGTCGATATGCTTAGCCCTAGAATGATGCACAATAAAAATTATATTTAGAAAGACTTAAATACTATCACAGATAATCGGAATAGTTTCATAAGAAAGATCATTATCAAGTAATTGATGCATCTTCCACAAAATTTGAGTACCACAACTTCCAACCGCTATGTATCAAGATTCTATGGTGGATAAGGCAACCGAAGCTTGTTTCTTGCTATGCCATGAGACCAGATAGTGTCCCAAGATTAGGCATGTTCCACTAGTGCTTTTTCGGTCGTTTTTGTCACACGCAATGTCACCATCTGAATAACCAATTTAATCAAAATAAGTAGAATGAGGATACCGTAGTCCTAGACTGTGGTTCCAATAAGGTAGCGAATGATTTGCTTTACTACCGTGAAATGTGATTCCTTCGGGGAAGCTATAAACCGTGCACACTTTCATCCATTATACATAATATCGAGCCAATTGCCTGTAAGATGTAGTAATGAGCCACCACTACTAAAAAATAGTCATTAGCGACCTAAAAATTACCGACCTCAAATGGAGTCGGTAATTTCCAACCTCAGGAGGTCAGTATTGTTAAAAAGAATAAAACTAGTTGGGTTTTATGCACAGTGTCACGACCAGAGTCTAGACTCCAGACAAGACCAGCGTCGTTGACCTTCTGAGGTCGCAGACAAGCCTACTTACGTCATTCTTACTTCATCTAGGTTAATTTTAGCGGAAAATTTTAAACTTTGTATTTCTTAACATACATACTAATCACTCTATTAGATTCATAATTTTTCACCATCAACCATCTAACATTGTTATTATCAAATTAAAGAAATAGTTTAATATAGAATTAAATGTGTACTTGCAAAAATGGCACCAATACAATGTCTGAACAAAAGCGGAAAGAAACGCTAGTGGAACATACTCCACTAGCTCAATCCTATAACTAAGCTGGAATACAATGGGACAGCATCCTCGAAAGCATGAGGGCCTACCAAGTCCGGCTGAATGCTCCACGTACGGATAGTTTCAGCGTCAACCTGTAGCTCTAGCGTCCACCTGTGCCTGCATCTAAAGTTGTAGAGTTGTATAAAAATCAATACACACTTGTACTAATTATGGGTATATGCAAGCACACATCAAGGACATTCATGATTAAGAGCAACTCTTTCCTAACAACATGATTATGGAAAGTCAAGTCAGTGGACTTTCCAAATTGGGATTAGGAAAGTGAATGAGCTTTCCAAATTTTTATTAGGAATGTTTATGAGCTTTTATAATTTGTATACGGAAAGTTATTCCATGAGAGTAACATGCATCATCGTACTTAACATCTTGCACACATCACACAACAGCGTACACATAGCACATATCATAATTCATATAACACATAATGTTGTTCATATAATTCATTCGTATATCATGAGACCTTGGAATTATGGACTTGACATTAAGACTTCCCGAAAATGAGGGCGCAACAAATGGGACCTCAACTAGGGAGTCTGCTTTAGCAAACATAGAGTCTTCTTCGTTCATTCATACGTACTTCATTTCATTTAATTCATGGGCTAGTGTAAACTCCAGCTTTACCTAGGACGTAGCTTAAGACTTTCATCGGGTTTGTTGTGCAATGACAAAGAACGACCTAATGATATTACTTGAATCTAACTCACCTTTTGATTATCCTATCCTAACACCTTTGGTATCACTCGTTTCATTATGTGCTTCATTTGAGGTTGGTATCATTAATTCATTGAGAACATTAACTTTAAATGACATAGTTCATGTGAGAATCATGAAATCCAGTGTCATGAAACCCCACACCTAAAAGTGATGGAATCACCAGGAAAAGTTACCCAAATCATGCTAGCGTACATGGGAATTGAACCCCGCCAAATCCCTATATTGGCAGTTTAGGTTCGAATTCTAAGTGATATAAGGAGACCTATACCCAGCAAGCCGGACAGTCTCATCTCATGAGTGATACGTTAACCTCCGCCCTTCCCGAAAGAAGGCATCACCACTCATAGCTAGTCTATCGGTGCTCAGTATAAAGTTCCATTATATTCAACTCATACGTCGTGGAAGTTGGCTTCTAGTATGATGACGTCATAGCTCAATAGATTATTTGTCATCTCATAATTAGTATTAAGGGTGTTAATCTCAATACTTAAATTCGAGTGTTCATAGAGACTGGTCTTTTAATTAACATTACACTCTCATAGGTGAGTACCTTTTGGTAACATTTACTAAGGCTCATTTGAGATAGCTCTCATCTTTTACATTAGCCTCATATCATGTTGTCACCACATTCATCAACATTAGCACATTTTCTTTTCATAATTACTCACCCGTTTTTACGTGAATGTTCGTTTCATCATATGCCAATGCACTCTGCCATTTGTGTGTTTCTACTCTTAGTTAACCTTTCTAGAGTTTCATAATTTCTTTACATAATATTCATTTCATCTTATGCCAATGTACTTGGCCATTTAGTGTGTTTTACACTCTTACTTAACCCTTCTAGAGTTACCTCATTTCATTACATACATCTTAGGTTCACTTTTTTTTAAATGTATGCTAGACTTATGGGTCTAGAAATACAAGCCATGAGGCTTCATTCATAGTTCGTTTAAGTGATTCATCTCTTCCTAAGATTATGTAGTTCAAGACTTATGCATCTTGTATGTATGAAAAGATACGATTTTGATCTAAGTAGGCAGTTCTATTCTTGAAGATATAATTCACGTATTACTTATGAATCTATACGGAATTTGGGCAAAGGAACCCTATTTCGAATATCTTAGACAACATTTACATTTTTTTCATTTATTGTATTTGGGTCCACATGACATTGGGACCCTATATCGAGACCCAAAATCAATGTTTACTCTATATTTTTCTCCTTTGAATTACCTCTTACATGGCCGAGGGGTTGTGGGATCAAACCCCCACACCCCCTTTTAATTTTTTTTATCTATTTCTCCTTGTCTATTTCGAGTTGACGATGACGTTGTGGAATCAAACCCCTATAGAGTCTCTTTATTTTTCTTTTGTTCTCCTCCTTAAATCTGCCTAAGAGGTCGTGGGTTCGATTCCCACAGGCCTTCCCCTTTATTTTTCTTTTATTCTCCTCCTTAAATCTTCCTAAGGGGTTGTGGGTTCGATCACAACACGCCTCCTCCTTAATTTTTCATTTATTCAACTTCTTAATCTTCATAGGAGGTCATGGGTTCGATTCCCACACACAACCCCCTTTAGTTTTCTTTTATTCTCCTCCTTAATCTGCCTAAGAGGTTGTGGCTTCGATTCCCACACGCCTCCCCCTTTATTTTAATTTTATTCTCCTCCTCAAATCTGATTGAGAGGTGGTGGGTTCGAATCCCACTCCTCTCATTTCTTAATTTTTTATTTTAAGTTACATTTTCCAGCGAAAACCATGGTTCGAATCCCTTTCACCACATTTCTTTTTACTTCTTTATTTTCATAGTTTTTAACATGGTGAGGTCACGGGTTCAATCCTCCATGACCTCACTTGTTTTAATTCATTTTTTTCAACATCTCTAACCCTCTTTGCTGAACAAAATTCATCACTAGAAGCTTGAAATTTTCTTTTATCTTTTAAGTATCCTTTCATCAAGTTACACCTTAGTTCTCACGGGAGTTTTTTAGTTCATTTAGAACATTTTAGGTGCGTTTTCATGGATTCGTATAGACAAGAGATTATCCCTCAAATCAGCCACATTTCAACTCATATGAACATCACATTTACATTAACATGTGTACATGAAATATAAAGAACTATCATGCCATTTAAAGTCCTAAACAATGAACAATGGCCACGGCAACACACACATACACACGTAGTTACATTTCTGGAAACATCAACATACGTCACATTCCAAACATACATATAAACACAAAATCATGTCTAAATCAAGTTTCATCTCTAGTTTTCTACCAGCAAACATAACCAACATATGATTCAATGGGAGCTAGTGACAGGGACATGCAACGGGGAACAATCGTAGTTCTCAGAATGAATATTCTGAACCTTAAGGGGTCTCTTGCTTCCCAATGAACTCCTCCAAACACACGTCCAACACCAAAAGTTCAATATCGAACTCGACGGATTACCTTCTCTTTGCCCACGTGATTGATTAACGTTTGTTTTTCTTATATTTTCGTTTGAGTTATTCAAGTGTCAAGAAATTTGGTTTACCTACATTTCTTGGAGTTATTTTCGCAGAGAAAACGTGAGTGAGAGTGATAGAGACGTGAGAGAGAGAGAGATGAGCGTGGGAGAGAAGAGTTTTGTTAGTGTTAGTTTTCTAGTTTAGGACTTAGTCAAATAAGATTTTATTTAATTATTAAAAATCTTATTTCTTTTATTTAAATCATCTAATAACTAATAAAGAAAAGTTAATTACATTAATTTAACAACTTAAATTAAAAACAATTTAATTCATTTCCTCCACCTAGGTTCGAACTAGGGTGGAGCAAGACTTCACTTCAACAGCCCAATTTGGCCCTCTCTCCCTAAAATGCCCCTCTACCTTATTAATTAAATAATTAATTATATATTTAGGGTAATTACTATACTACCCTTAGCCTTGAAAAAGACCACTTTATCCCTAGACCCTCAAAACTCACGATTTTCCCTTTTTAAGTCCGGTAAAGACCCTTTCAAGTAAATGTTCATATTCAAGAGCCCTACATGGTTGGAACCAACCTTTCCACGCTCAACTAACTTTCCAAGTTAGTTGGCTTGGCTGTAGCAAGGGTTCAGACGTCTGAGTCTACGCGCATCAATATGTGTGAACCTTGGTCTAATCATAGGCATTCTTGACACATTATGCATTTCTTATCTTATTCATTTATAGGGTTGTTACACAAAAAAAGAGGGAAAAAAACTCCGACCTCAGAGGGTCCGTATTTTTTAGCGGAAAAAAATTAATTACAATAAAGCTCTTGATATCGGTAAAAAATAAAATAAATGAATAAACATATTTTAATTTTTGTCAATTAAATAAAAAAATAAAATTGAGAAATATTTGGATTTAACATTATATAAATCGTCTTTGAAGGACGGTTTTAAGTAAAAAATAATTATATATATAATACCGACATCTGGAAGTCAATAAAATTAATAGTATATTATTGTCTCAATTTTTATTAAAATATTTATATAGTGAGTTCCATAAAATTATAAATTGATATTTTTAATTAACTTTAAATATATTGGATCAGGTCTTTATGTAAATTAGAGTATTTATTAATACAAAATACTGACATCATGAGATCGATATTTATATTTTATCCAAATACCGACCTAATGAGGTTGGTATTTTTATTTCATCCATATCAAAATACCGACAGCATGCGGTAGGCATTTTTACATTATCAAAATACTGACATCATGAAGTCGGTATTTTTATTTTATTTAAATATCGACCTCACGAAGTCTGTATTTTTTCTTCATCCAAATATCAACCTCATGAGTTCGATATTTTTACTTCATCTAAATACCGATTTTATGAGATTGGTATTTATCTTTCATCCAAATACCTACCTACCGAGATCAGTATTTTTATTTCAACCAAATACTGATATCATAAGGTCGGTATTTTTTCTTCATCCAAATATTGACCTAATGAGATCGGTATTTTTTACTTCATCTAAATATCGTCTTCATGAGGTCGGTATTTATCTTTCATCCATATATCGATCTCATGGGATCAGAACTTTTACTTCATCGAATTTCAAAAACCAACATCATGCGATCGGTATTTTTATTTCATCCATATACTGACAGCATGAAGTTTGTATTTTTATTTCATCCATGAGGTCGGTATTTGTTCTTCATTCAAATATCGACCTCATGAGGTCAGTGATGTTATTTTAGTTAAACACGGACCTCATGAGGACGGTTTTGCGTAAATAAAAAACAAAAAATATTACAACACCGACTTCTGAAAATCGGTAAAATTAAATATCATGCAATCTAATTAGTTTTAATTTAAATATTTATAGCATGTCTATTAGAAAAATAATATTTTCAATTAACTTAAAATAAATCGTACTCTGGGTGACGGTTTTATATAGGCATAATACATCTATTGAACCATAAACTTGGCTTCAAATTTTAACTTTGACCTAAAACATTCATAGTGCTTAAATAGGCACTTTAACTTTTCCATCTTTCAATAAATAAACACGCGTTTCCTACCTGGCAAAATGCGTGAAATGCACGCATTCTGCGCGAGTGAGGGGTAATTTTCGAGGCCCACAAGGTAAAAATGTTGAAATGACAATTCTACCCTTAATAAATCACTTTTATATTTATTTATTTATTTATTTATTTACTTTCAAAATGACATGTAAGATATTTTTTAAAATAAAAAAAGACATGTAAAATGTTTAGTTAGTAGGCAGCCACTAATTGACTCACTAATACACGTGGGATCGTTTGCATTTCACACACTTTGGCTCCAAAAATCGCTTATTTATTTATTGAAAGTTAGGATAGTTAATGTGCCTATTTGTGTACTATGAAAGTTTGAGGTCAACGTTAAAATTTGAAGCCAAGTTTAGGGCCCAATATATGTATTATGTCATTTTATATAAGTTCAAAAATAAACTTATATAAAATACCGACCTCTCGATGTAAATATTATTTATTTAATATGATTCCTTTTATTTTTCTTAAAATTTAACGTGAGACCGACTTCATAAGATCGATATTTTTTTTATTATATCTAATTCATTTTAATAAAAGCGACATCCGGAAGTCGGTTTGTTTAAAATATTTCTATCAATTATAGTTTTTGTTATTTAGAATAATACTAAAATTTCCTTTGGAACTTACTATTAATTGTTAAAAAAGTGTACTAATTTTGTATACTTTTATCAAAAAAAAAATTAGACAACGTGGAAAAAATAAAAAAATATCCGTAATCCATATTTAAAGTATGAAACTATATTTATATGAATTAGGATATAATTATACTTATATTTATAGAGTAATGTACTAAACTATCAGTACATCGTCTTATAATGAACTTAATATCTCATGTTATGATGTAGAGGTGAAGAGCTAACATATAATCTATTTAGTATGAAATGAGAGTTAAAATTATTATATAGTTTCGATCTTGAATATATGTCAAATGTAGTGATAACTATCTAATTATAATGACATGTAAAAAATACTTCATATGAGTATGAAATAAACTAATTAATTATATACGAAATATATTATCAATTAAATAAATATCGATCATCAATTTAAAGAGATTTATTTATTAGATTTGATATTGATAAACATTCACTGATCAATAAAATTGAATTTATATAATTAAGAAGTGTATATATATATATATATATATATATA
>NC_028637.1:11722839-11737589 GCF_001406875.1 Solanum pennellii | reverse complement strand
ATATATATATATATATATATATATATATATATATATAATTCAACTAATTAGACTTAAAAGGATATTAAGTTCTTCAAATAAGTTAATGTGATTTAGTTGGTGTATATAGTGTTAGAATTAAGTTAAAACTAAACTAATTAGACTTATAAAGTTGTTAAGTTCTTCAAATAAGTAAATGTGATTTAGTTAGTGAATATTATGTTTAAATTAAGTTAAAACTAAACTAGTTATACTTAGAAAGATGTTAAGTTCTTCAAATAAGAAATGTGAATTATTTGGTGAATATTGTGTTTGAATTAAGTTAAAACTAAATTAATGAGACTTAGAAAGTTGTGAAGTTCTTTTTATAAGTTAATGTGATTTAGTTTGTGAATATAGTGTTGGAATTAAGATAAAACTAAATTAATTAGACTTAGAAAGTTGTTAATTTCTATAAATAAGTTAATGTGATTTAATTGTTGAATAGAGTGTTGGAATTAAGTTAAAATTAAACTAATTAGACTTGGAAAGAATTTAAGGTCTTCAAATAGGCTAATGTGATTTAATTGGTAAATATAGTGTTGGAATTAATTGAAAACATAACTAATTAAACTTAGAAAGATGTTAAGTTCTTAAATTAAGTAAATGTGATTTAGTTGGTGAATATATTGTTAGAATTAAGTTAAAAATAAACTAATTACACTTAGAAAGATGTTAAGTTCTTCAATTAAGAAGTACGATTTATTTGGTGAATATAGTGCTTAAATTAAGTTAAAACTAAACTAATTAGACTTAGAAAGATGTTAAATTCTTCAAATAAGCAATATGATTTAATTGGTGAATATAGTGATTGAATTAAGCTAAAAATACACTAATTGGAATTAGAAAATTGTTAAGTTCTTTAAATAAGTTAATGTGATTTAGTTGGTGAATATAGTGTTGGAATTAAGTTAAAACTAAACTTATTAGACTTAGAAAATTGTTAAGTTCTTTAAATAAGTTAATGTGATTTAGTTGGTGAATATAGTGTTGGAACTAAGTTAAACTAAACTAATTAGACATATAAATATGTTAAGTTCTTTCAAATAGGTTAATGTGATTTAGTTTGTGAATATGGTGTTGGAATTATTTCAAAACAGCATCAGTTTGACCTACTCACTATGCACACCAGGCACATAATGCCTCTACTCATGTGGCTCCACCATCTGGTTATACTATATCTACACCTATTTTTGTACCTAGATCTGGTAACTAAACATTGCAGGGCTATTCACATCTTGTTCGTGAGTCTACCATACCATCAGCTAATGCTAGTCAGTGCAATAATTTGAAGACTAATAGTGGATCAATTGGATTTTCAAATATTCATCTTGAATCCAATGGCTCGCAGAATAATACTCCCACCACCCAGCACTCAGATGCACGTGGTCCTCATGGAAGGCGATAGACACAATTTTTGTAGACTTGTCATTGAGCCGTTCGGATAAAAGTTTGATTTAATTATGTTTCATCTTTTATTTGTCTTTTTATATTTTAATTAATTGATTGATTATTTTTTGTCTATCATTCTTTTTCAATGAACTCATATTTCAGCTTACGTCCGGATGTGGGTATGTCAAGATTATTTTGAAGTGCAACGGTAATCACTATAATGGTGTGTACCTGAATTGGGGTTCGATTCTAATTAAAAACAGGGGGCATATGTTCAATGAATTTAAGAGAAGAATGTGTATCAATTAAATTCACATCATATACATTTAAATTCGCTATTCATTTGATTAATAAATATTTAGTAATTTTTCATTAAATAAATATTACGTCTGGTTCCCGAACATGAGGAAGAGGTGCAAGAAAACATCAAGGTTAAAATTTCAAAGTTGCTTTCAAGTTATTTAGTGAATGACGAAAAAATAATAAAATTCCTAAGTTTATTGTAACAACACGACGGGATCTGTTACTGGAACATTGGGGTACTGTTTAAAAGTTTAAGAAGAGGAGTGAGATTGGGAAGATGGCTTGCGCATCAAAAAAGGAGGCTCTTCGCACACCAGTAGAGCTATTAGCCTAGTTACTAGGAAGGAAATAGTGGTATACTTTATTAATTTTGTAAAATATTTCCTTTTCTTTTTTGATAAGTAGTTTTTGGAAATTAAATAATAATTGTGTTATTTGCAGGAAAAAGAGTTGGGTAGGTCGGTAGTTGTAGAAGAGATGTTGAAGGTTACAAATGTGAAGAAGATTACAAACCCCGATGTAAAAGAAAGATGAATTGATCCACGTGCTCAAGAAACATATGTAAAACTCCATTCAAGTTAATCTTTTTTGCTCTTTCTTGTATATATTACATTCTTATTAGTAGAGTTCATTGTTTAAATAACAGGATAGGTTTATATGAATGTCTCAGGAATATTGTAGTACTCTACCTCTTGAGAGCTGGGACAGATCATTTACACAAGAAGAAAATTAGAATCTTTGGAAACAAAGTGCAGGTGAACTGATTCGAGCTACGCCTATCCAGAAAAGACATATCCACAGAAGCAGGCTTGGTATTGTGGTTCATCATCCTATAGCTTCAATGGCAGGGATAAAGAGACAATATCTGCAATGGAGGGTGACATAGATTTTTCTCAATGCAGAGCTTGCTATTGTAGCCGATAGAGAGAAGAAGATAGAGGTGGAGATTGCGGCATTAAAGGAAGCAGAGAACTAGAGGTATGCAGCACTTCAGGACCAACCAACTTTTCTTTTGTATCAGGAAAGATACTTCTTACATGTCCTGCAAGCAGTGAAGATGGAGCTGATCATGAATGTGATGATAATGATAAGGGTGATAAGGAGAGTGATGGTGATAAGGAGTACTTATATTTGTTTGACATTTTAGACTTCCATATTTTTGGAATTGTTTGATCGTATTTTAGTTTATTTTGAAGTTGAATGAAGTTTATTTTGAAATAGTTTAATGCATATGTTGAAAATATTGTGTTGTTTTGGTTGGATGAAGTTTATTTTAAAATAGCTCATTTGGAATTCTTTTAGTTGGATGAAGATTATTTTGAAATAGCTTATTTTGAATTCTTTAGGTTGTTTTCATATGAATATGCAAGTGGGATACTAAAATTGTAACTCAATGCTACCAATTCTGTAGCAGAAATACCAACCTCCAGAGGTCGAAATCTCAAAAATAAAAAATAAAAATACTGATCTCCGGAGGTCGAAATCTAAAAAATTATAAATAAAAATACCAAACTCCGGAGGTTGGAATCTCAACAATAAAATAAATAAAAAAAACAACCTCCAGAGGTTTTAATCTAAAAAAATAAGAAACAAAAATACCGACCTACGAAGGTCGGAATCTAAAAAATAAGAAATAAAAATACCTACCTCCGGATGTCGGAATCAACATATAAGAAAAAAAATATCGATATTCGGAGGTTGGAATCTAAAAAATAATAAATAGAAATACCGACCTCCGGAGGTCGGAATCTAAAAATAAGAAATCGAAATACTTGCCTCCCGAAGTCAGAAACTAAAAAAAAAGAAATGAAAATACCGACCTCCGGAGGATGGAATCTCAAAAATAAGAAATACCGACTTTCGGAGGTCGCAATCTCAAAAATTAGAAATAAAAATATCAACGTCCAGATTTTGGTATTCCAATATTTGAGAATTAAATATGGTGACCTCTGAAAGACGGAAATAATAAAAATAAGAAATGAACAAATATATTAAAGAGACCTCCGGAAGTCGGAAAATAAAATAATGAATTTTACCAACTTAAATTGAAACTGACCTCGAGAGGTCAGTACTAGAGGTTTGAATTGAATAGAGACCAAGATTCTTTTGGACTCTGGTGGTCGGTATTTTCAGGTAGGTATTCCCTATTTTTTAGTAGTAAAAACTATCTTTCTGTTCATCTTTTCATCCATGTCTTTTCCAGATGCATCAGTTTCAAGATACGTGGCGAACTCATTGGGGTACCAAAGGCTTTGCCCTTTCGAGTCCAAACTTCTTAATCAATTTCATATTGTACTTTTCTTGACTAATGAATGTTCTATTAGTTGACTGGTTAATTTGAAGTTCGAGAAGGAATGTGTGTTCTCCCATAAGACTCATTTCGAATTCTCCTTTCATTAGAGTTGAAAAATTCTCGCACAAAGAAGGATTAGAACTTCCAAAATAATATCATTAACATAGATATGAACTATAAAAATGTATTAATAAGATCTTTAAATGAAGATAGTTGTGTAAATTTTCCCCAAATTATTTTGCAGTATGAACGAACTCAATCTTTCATACCAAGCTTTTGTAGATTATTTAAGTATGCAAAGAGCATTGGAATGTTTGTAAACAAAATTGGGACAACAAGGATTTAAAACCGTGGGGTTGAAAACAACTTCTTTTATAAAACCGTTTAAAACGCACTTTTCACATCCATTTGAAATAGTATAAAATGCTTGAAAGAGGCATAAGAAAGTAAAATTCGAATAGATTATAAGCTTGCTACAGTTGCAAAGTTTTCATCGTAGCTAATACCTTCTTGTTGTGAGTATCCTTGAGAGGATAACCATACTTTGTTTCGAGTAACTTTTCAATTTTCATGTAGTTTGTTTCGAAATACCCACTTGATTCCAATAATAGAGCAATTTTTTGTCTTTCTATTCGAGTCCATACTTGATTTCTTTCAAATTGATCGAATTATTCCTTCATTTCTTGCACCCATGATTACTCTACAATTTCTTCATTTATTCGATTAGGTTCCATTTGAGATATCAATGCAACGGAAGCTTATTTTCACAGAGAAGATCACTTCTGATTTTTCCTTCATGTTTATCGAGAATGAAACTTTCAGGATAATTAGTATTTTGTCGCCATTCTCTTGGAAAATTTTATCTATCAGCTAGACAAGTCAACTTTCCTTCTGCAATATTTGACTTCAATATGAATTTTGGAACTTATATCTGCAGTATTTTCCACTATTTTGATGGGGGGTGATTTCGTCGTCGCCTCTTTTAATTTCCTACATTCTTTGGTAAGTCTCATCAAATACAACATGCACATATTCTTCAACACTTAAAGTTCTTTTATTAAAAACATGAAAGATTCTATTGATAGGATCATAGCGTAAGAAAATACCTTTGTCACTCCTTGGATCAAACTTACCAAGATTGTTCTTACCATTGTTGTGGATGAAGCACTTGCATCTGTAGGGATGAAAGTAGCTTATGTTTGGTTTCTTACCTCTCCACAGTTCATAGGGAGTCTTCTTCAGTTTCAGTCTAATTAAGCACCTATTAAGAATGTGGCATGTAGTGCTCACTGCGTCTGCCCAAAAGTGATCTAGTAAACTTCTATGCAAAAGAATTGTTCATGATGACCGAAGAGTGATGGTTTTGACTCAAGTAACTTCTCCTTTAGCATTACCTCCAAATCTAAGACATCATTCATCTACTCTTTTTATTGTTTTGAAGTTTTCCTTCTTTCGGCACATACGTATGGAGAATCCGCTATGAAGTACCACATTCCCTTTTTGTAGGTTTTCTTTAATTGCTCCTGCAAGACAAAAATATTAGTTTATTTTAGGAACCCAAGTATTTTTGGGCCATTGATGATTAACAAATTTTGGTCTCCAAATCCATTTTCCAGAAGAATATTTTCTACATCTAAAAGATTTATGACCTATATCGCCATAAGTAAAACACACAATAGTTAGAATTATGACTTGGAGAGTTTCTTCAGTAGAGCGTAGTTCTGTTTGATTGAGTAGAACTGTGTCTTGAAGATTTTCCGACACTATTTAACTGCATTTTTACTTTCTCCAATTCTTCTGATAGTAGATCAACTTCAATCTGACTTGCTTCAAGGAGAATCTGCCAAACTTTCTTTTCTTGTAGAAGTTTTTTGTATTCATCAATAAATTTCTATAATTCATCACTAACCATATCCAATGAGTTTTGTAAGTAATTACAATTTGGACAATTATAAGATCTTATCTCGCTTGTTTCTCCTAGAGACACGAAACATGAGTTTTCCATTTCATCGTTGTCATCATCGGTTGTTTCTCCTTGTTCCCATGCTCCGAGACTTTTTGGATCTTCATTTCGTCGATTGGTTCTTCTTCTTCATTTTGGACAAGTTTTCTTGATATGTATTGGTTCTCTGCAGTAGTACCATCGATCATTGTTTCTTTTAAATTCCTTTGTTTTTTAATCTTTTTGAGGTCGCTGTCTCCTTTGTCTGACCATTTTTCTTACTCTACGATTAATGAGGGTCATTCCTTAATCTTGATTTTCATCGGCTTCCTCCTCAGTTTGTAATGTCTCACCAATAAAAGCCACTGTTTTCTTTTTGTCTTCCTTGTTGTACCTGTTAATGTGATTTTGTTCATAAGCCATTAAGTTACCTCGAAGTTCTTCGTATGTCATGTTCTGTAGATCTCCTTCTTTAAGAATGACAACTTTTGTTTCCCAGGCTCTGTGAAGACTATTGACAAGTTTTCTGACTCTTAACGAGTTTGAATACACCATTCCAACAGATTTTAGTACAATGACAATTTTGCTGAATCTTGAGAACATAGATTCAACATTTTCATCGTCAACCATTTGGTACAGTTCGTATTCATTTATAAGGGAGCTGATTTGGGCTTCCTTGACTTTGGTTGTTCCTTCATAGGTCACTTAAAGATTATCCCACATTTCTTTCGCAGTTACCTCATTTGATATTTTGTAATATTCTGCTCCTCTTACTGAACCATACAACAAACTCATATCTGGCGTTAGTTTGAATTACCTCTTGTTGTTCCTTAGTAATATCGAACAATTTAGGATCAAAAGGTTTTTCAGTTCCAACCTTTTCAGTTAATCCAAGGAATGTCTTTGTGCCTTTCTTGATGAATACTCAAGCTTGATGTTCATTTGCGGAGACAAAGATTCTTAATCTATCTTTTCAGTTAGAGTAATTTTTCCAATTGAAGTAAGGTGTTCTATGTGAAAAGTGTCTGTCTTAAAGTAAAGCTCCGGGGATTTTGTAATGTGACATTTGATCTTTACTCTCGTGTGGTTAAACACTAAATCTATTAGACCTTCTCTTATACCAATTGATATTCATGAGGGAGGGGGTTAATTTAAAATTCACTTAGTCAACTAATAGTAGTCGAGAATTGACTCACCTGCAAGTTAGTAGGAAGATAAACAATAAGAGAAAGTTGCAGTAAATAATTGACACAAAAGGTATTATCCTGGTTCAGATCACCAATGCAGTTCCTGATCCATTCCCTTTGGGTTTCAAGGGGTTTCCTTAAGAGCTTTGAAGAGATCTTCGTGCTACAGCAATTTGAAACTTTAGCATGTGTGATATGGAATTCAGATTTCTACCTTGACACTGCCTCAACTTGTATACCTACACTCAAATTCTTTCTTTTCTCTTTTCTTTTCATTTGTATACTGTTAGCTAAGCTCAAGTGAAGTTGCGTACTTCACAATACAAATCTGGGTCGTTTTATGTAGATGATTATTTGTGCTCTTGTAAGTAAAACCCCACAGGATTTATCTCAATCAAGGATTAATTTAGGGAGTCTTTGATTGATGCGACTTAGTTGATCTATATCCATGATGTAAATTGCTTCATCCTCTTTCATTTTGCTGGTTTGATCTTTTCCTTGTATGATCGATAGACTTGTTTTCTTGTCGCTTGATTTATGACTCTTTCCTTTCTTAATGATTTAGTTGTGATCTCTTCCAAGTGTGCGAGTATTCTTCTTTATTTAGATTTTCCTTTATGTGCTGATCAGCCATATATTTCTTTTCTTCTTTTGTCCCTTTAATTTGATGCTTGCCTTTCCAATGTTTCTCTAAAGTTTCAAGCAAACATTCTTTTCCTTCTTGAAGTCATTTTCGTTGATGATTTCCTTTTTGATATATTGACCTACGAAAATTGAGATAAATGCGTTAAGTGTCTATTTTAAAAATCAACTAACTCTAACGAGTTAACATATTGGTGCACCATAAGTCTTTAATTATTAGGTTCGGTTTGCTTGTTATAGACGCAAATTTTTATGTTCTACTACAAAATAAGATTTTAGACAACCACCATTAAGATTGAAGAAAGAAAAAGTTGTTTAAATGGGCATTCAATAAACTACAACAACATTTTTTGATAGATTTAATTTATCATGATAGAAATATACCTAAAAGAAAGAAAATGATTCTTATTTAGTCCTAGAACCCACGAATTCAAAAAAGAAAAAGTTATGGAAAAACAATGTCAATTTTTTAATATTTATTTTGTTTTATTTTATTAAAAAAAGGCATAAGTACTCCCTTTGAACTATGGTGGAAATTTAAAGGTCACACATTTTCTTTAAATGTCCTAATACCTCCTATAAGTAATTTGACATATAATAAATATACTTTTTTGGTGTTGAGGTGGCGTAGAGAGTGTTCAAAGCAAATACAAAGTAAAAAATATTAAAAAAAAGAAATTGTAATTTGTACCATAGTAAAATTTACAGTCAAACATTGTACCAAAATTTAATACAAATACTATTTTTATACATACTACCAAATGACTCCTTTAGTATTGATTGAACTGTCAAGTTTTATCTATTGATTTATAATGCTAAGATAAACACATGTCATTCATATGATGTTTTGAAGTAAGCATTAAGTACTATAAATATCTACTACAATAAGTATAACATCACTTATTTAAACTTCTGAGTTCTCTTCAATTTCAATACAAAAATACTTTATATGTATTTGATTTAACCAAAGCCAGAAAATTTTACATCAACAGTTGCAAATTAAGGAAATTAAAGCAAATTTCATCTACAAATTATGTACCTTTTTCTTTTATTGTTAGAGTTGTGACATGTTAATTGAATAAGGTGAAGATCATTTGTTTGTTGTTCGTGTAGCGTATACCCTGACATTACCAATAGTGTTGTGTTTAATTTCTACAGATTATCATGCGTCCAAATGAACAAAGACTACATTTACCTTCTCCTGATTGACTAAGAAACCTTGCTATTCATTTAATCGATGACATTCTAAATAGGTTGTCTTTTTGAGATGTTGTAAGAACTAGTACACTTTTTATGGATTGTCAATATACTTGCCGTACAATTCCAAAGGTAGGAAACACCAGAGGACTTGATATCCCCTACCATTGGATTTATAATTCTCATTCCCGAATGTTTCTTCAGTTTTCATATTGGAACAACATTGAATGTGATCCTTGATATTACTAGTCTAAAAGTATGTCCTAATATTGATCGTTTGATACATTTGCTCACCAAAAATTTCATTCAACATTTCGTCCTTAAACTTCCATTTATTTATCAACCATACAAGATCCCTTACTTCTTTTTTTATTGTTTAGCTTTGAGACATTTGTATCTCATGGAATGTGAAATACACCTTCTATGCTTCTTCAGGGCTTTAATAAGCTGATTAGCCTAAAATTAAAATTTGAAACATTATCTTCTAATACGTTTGAAATTTTGATCTTTAATTGCCCATTGCTTGAGGATTTGGTTCTAAAAGACATAGACAACTCGTACCTCCTGAGTATTGATTCTGCTAAGCTAAGGTCATTTGTCTTTTGTGGCGATATACAATTGATATATCTATAAAATGTACCTCTTCTTTCCATTGTTTTGTATGAGCCTACAAAATTACTTCTAGAGGAAAAATGATTTTGATAATATTTTTTTCGTTTATTCATGCTCTTGAGTATTTCAGCTGGTATAACTTTGAGGTAATGTTGCTGCATTTCACTTGTATTTTCATCATGGAAAAGATAGAGAGAAAAATAAATATAAGTGACAACTTGAATTTCAATTTCTTCAAAAATACAGGTGAAATGCAGCAACATTACCTCAAAATGATAGCAGCTGAAATACTCAAGAGCATGAATAAACGAAAAAAATATTATCAAAATCATTTTTCCTCTAGAACTAATTTTGTAGGCTCATAAAAAACATTGGGAAGAAGAGGTACATTTTCTAGATATATCAATTGTATATCGCCACAAAATACAAATGACCTTAGCTTAGGAGAATCAATACTCAGGAGGTACCAATTGTCTATGTCTTTTAGAACCAAATCCTCAAGCAATGGGCAATTAGAGATCAGAATTTCAAACGTATTAGAAGAAAAGGTTACAAATTTTAATTTTAGGCTAATCAACTTATTAAATCCCTGAAGAAGCATAGAAGGTGTATTTCACATTCCATGAGATACAAATGTCTCAATGCTAAACAATAAAAAAAGAAGTAAGGGATCTTGTATGGTTGATAAGTAAATGGAAGTTTAAGAACGAAATGTTGAATGAAATTTTTGGTGAGTAAATGTATCAAAGGAGCAATATTAGGACATACTTTTAGACTAGTAATATCAAGGATCACATTCAATGTTGTTCCTATATGAAAACTGAAGAAACAATCGGGAATGAGAATTATAAATCCAATGGTAGGGGATATCAAGTCCTCTAGTGTTTCCTACCTTTGGAATTGTACGGCAAGTATATTGACAATCCACAAAAAGTGTACTTGTTCTTACAACATCTCGAAAATACAACCTATTTAGAATATCATCGCTTAAATGAATGGCAATGTTTCTTAGTCGATCAGGAGAAGGTAATGTAGTCTTTGTTCATTTGGACGCATGATAATCTGTAGAAATTAAACAGAATACTATTGGTAATGTCAAAGTATACTCTACATGAACAACAAATAAACATATCACAACTTTAAAAATAAAATAAAAGGTGTACTATTTGTAGATTACATTTGCATTGATTTCATTAATTTGCAACTCTTGATGTAAAATTTACTGGCTTAGGTTAAATTAAACACACATAAAGTATTTTTGTATAGAATTTTAAGAGAACTTAGAAGTTTAAATTAGTGATGTTATAATTATTGTACAAGAAATTTATAGTACTGAGTTCTTACATCAAAATACTTGATGAATAACATGTGCTTATCGCAATATGTTAAATCAATAGATAACACTTGAAACTTCCTTCAACACTAAAGAATTCGTTTGGTAGTATATATAAAAATAGTATTTATGTTAAATTTTAGTACAATTGTTTGACTGTAAATTTAACTATTGTACATTTAATAGTACTATTTCAATTTACATTTTTTGGGAAATATGACCCCAAACATTTATGCTACAAGAAGAATGATTATGTATCCTTGGTGAAGGGGATTATTTCAAACCTCTGCCCCAGGAATTTGTTGACGAGATTCCTGCAAGCTTCTCAGATATCACATTTAATCACCTGAGGATAGTTAAGTTTTATGATGTACTATTAGTAATCCCTTAGAAAACAAGAAAGTTCTACTAACCATACAAAAAGTAAGTTTACATTCAATACTTCAATCTCGCCTAAGAGAATTTAACACACAACATAGCTTCGATATTAACATCAACTCAAGAATCCCAAATTGGGTGATGCTTCTTCCTAAGGAACGAACATGTCCAACATATTTCTCGTTCTAACTTGGACTAATCCCTTAACAAGCAAGAATTCTCTACTAACCTGACAGAAAGTAAGTTCCACTCACATTTTCAATCTCGCCTAAGGTAATTGAACACATAACATAACTTCAAAATACATATCAAATCATGAATTCCAAATTAGGTGATGCTTTTCGAGTTTATTCTTCATAGTTGAGTAAGGATCATGTCCAACATATATACATCTTCGTCTATCTTGGACTAATTCCTTATGAAACAAGAGTTTTCTACTAGCCAGACAGAAAGTAAGTTTTCAGAGGTCTAGAAAGGATAGCATGTAGACAACATTTTACTCCTAACTTTGTTTCCGGGGTTTGAGAGTTTATTTTCAATAGACCCTCGACTCAAAAGAAATGTCATTGCATTAACCATCTGAAAAACACCACAAATATAGAAAGGAAATTAGGGTTTTTTCTACATTCCAGAATCCCAAGAAAACCAACATCTACCCCAAAAAAAGTACAAAGTGGAAGATAGGGCTTCTATTTCACAAAATTGACAACACCCAAATGAGAAAGATTTGATTTTTTAAACAGAACAAGGAATGAAAGTTTAAGCTTATCAAGATCTGAAATTATTACTGATACTGTAAACATCCGAAAAAACCTTAGAAAAGAATCAAATACCCTTTTGAGAACACGTTATCCTTCAGCTGTTGAACACAAATTTGTATGATTTTGAAGTCTTCAAATTCATCACCCCGGAGTGAAAGAGGGAACTGAAGAAGGGAGAGAGGTTTTCTTCTTAAATAAAATTTAAAGAGGGAACTGAAGAAGGGGGAGAGGTTTTCTTCCTAAATTAAATTTTACAGAAATGTAATATGGATTGGGGTGAGTGGGCGAAATTAGTATTGGAGGTTTCTTAGTTGTATTGTCTTGTCCGTATCAATTTATGTGACACGATTTAATTCGAGATAAAAAACTAAAAAGGAAATTGAAATGTGACATGTAGTAGAAATTTTAGAGCTTAATGTGATTATAAATTTTTTTATTAAAATTTAGAGTTAAAATATGTCATTTTTATATTAATTTAGGTATTTATTTTTCTCATTATAAGAAATCATAAATAAAATTGATAAATTTCATTAATTTGCACTTTCAGAAATTTTTTCTGAATGTTTACAAACATGATTAATTTACAAAAATGAAAAAAGGAATAATTTTAAGGATCAATGAGATCAAAATGATTGGAAGAATTATGTATAATAGAGTGAACAATTAGTATAGGACTATAAAAAGACTTTCTTTTCAAAATATCCTAAAAAAGTAAATATTACATAACTTAAGAGAAAAAGAGAGTAAAAAATGTGATTTTTTAATTAGAGAAATTGGCAGATATATTTAGTTACTGATAATTTACTTTGACTTGTTTAATTCTGTCCACTTAATTATTTTTTGCATGTGACATTTAATACCTCAAAATTGTTAAATTTGATTGTATAGGTCATGTAACATCTAGTAAATTGAAATAACTAAGAATAATCTAGGAAATCAAGGAATAATTGTTTTTGGAAATCAAAAGAGAAATGTGGAAAATTTCCAAATTTTAAAAGTGAGTTTTTGGCCATTTTTCATACGGCCATAACTTTCACCTCAAGAGAAACAGATGTGAGTTATTTATACGGTTGGAATCCCATGCTAAGATCTTTTTAACGCTGCAGAGTTTGAGAAATTTTTATATCATACGAATGATATATTCCTTATGGATGTTAGATTGTTGGATTGAGGAGAATCCAATCAGAATTTTAGTAAGGGTAAAGTAGTATTTTCAGCCTACAATTTCCTAATTTGTTTTAAGGGTTTATCAAGGGAAAATTTAAGCCTTAAGTCAGGTTTTAGAATATTGAATACGGTTAGGGCTTGGGAGAAAAGAGAAGAGAAGAGGAGAAAGAACGCCATGAATCGTTGCGGATTTCGTTGGAGGTGATCCCTTTAAGGTATGTCAGACCATTTTACGTAGGATCCTTTAACCCACACCCCAATATGATTCAATTCAGCAAGTTAGAGTTTATTGAATGATGAACATGGAACTTCTTGACGAAAAAATATGAATTTCTTGGTTGTTGAATTGTAATTTATATCTAGTAGATTGTTTTTGGGTCTAATATATTGGGTAATGAGGTATTTAGTGATCCTAAGTGTTTGTGGTGGGATCCATGGATGTTTAAGAGGTTTAGAGATGTAACATGGACAAGAAAAGTCGGAGGTTCTCTCTGACAACCCCTTGAGAGCGTGCTTATCAGAGACCCTCAGGGAAGGCTCTGTACGACAGGTCCTGGCGTGCCGCACCAGCTAGAGCACCTCTGACTAGAGTCTGGAGGAAAGGCTCTGGCGCTCCGGGCCTCTCAAAGCGCCAAGGTAACTTAGAGACCTCGTTCTTTCCCTACCTTTTCGAACTAGTTCCTAAGTGATGTACCTATCATTCCTAGTTGATTCCAACACTCTAAAGTACATCTAAACATCATTAAATCATCCATAAACATGAGATCATGATCCTTGATCAATAACCAAATTCAAGGGAAGCTAAGATCAAGGTCAAAGAAGTTAAGAGACAAGTTTAAAAATTAAGAAGTAAGTAAAGGCAAGTTCTTAAAGTATTCAAAATTTCTTAAACAATCACTTTAACATTAATTTAAGGCTCAAGTTACAGGTTGACCAAAGTGTAAAAAGTTGAGTTAGTTTTTCAAAAAGCGATAAGGGAACACAATATTTCCAAAAGGTTTATAAATGTTTTCACATTTAAGTTACAAGGAAACTAAGAGTTCCAAAATAGTTTTGAGTAAGAAAAGGGGAACACTAATTCCAAGAGGGATTTTTAAGGGTAAAAAGGGTTGAGCTAATTATCTCAACCCAAAGGAGTACGTTATGTTAAAAGTATAAGCTAAGGTATATTTAGGGAGTAGTATTGAGCACCGATGTGGGGATGAGAGTTCATATTAACTCAAGCCTATATAGCTACTGTGGGTATCAACAGGTCATACTTTCTAGATGATCAGGTTAGTTAAGCTTGTGGATCTACTAAGTTAAGTAAGATCCTATACCGATTGTAAGGTGTAGGATTGTCCTCGACAGCGTGAGGTAAAATTTTGTATCATCACTTAGGCTCAAGTGATGGTTGTCGGTTAGAGAAACTCCCACAGAAAATTATATTACTAAACTATATATAATTAAAGTTGAGTTTATTATTGTTTTATCTTTACTAAACTAGGTGTTATATATATATATATATATATATATATATATATAT
>NC_028637.1:11684687-11722691 GCF_001406875.1 Solanum pennellii | reverse complement strand
TATATATATATATATATATATATATATATATATATATATATTGCATATGTTCTTATTGCTTTATATTGAGTTCATTTCTTATGAGTCAAGCAGAGCCAAGGTAAGTTCTTCCTTAATCCATTTCAACCTTTTATAGTTGTGTTTAGCATTCCAACTCGCATACTCGTACATTCAATGTACTGATGCTAGTTTTCTTGCATCGTCTTATGATGAAGACAGAGATAACCAGGATCAACACTCAACCTTTGCTGATCCAGTTTGAGTTCCAGACTTAGTGGTGAGCCTCTTACATTTTGGAGGACATCCTTGTGATTGCTTTTCTAGTTCTGTTCATTAGTATGTTGTGGGGTTTTTCCCAACGTCCATCTTAGTTGATTTAGAGGCTTCATATTCACTTAGTAGTTCAGTTTTCCAGTCTTACGTACTGTGTAATTTCATATGTTCAAGTGTTGAGACTTAAGTGCCATTTTTGCTAGAATATCATATTAAGTACTACTTTTAACCATGCTCTGTTTCTTGATTGAATTGAGTTTAGTCTTCCGCTGAGTGATGTAAGTCAGGCCTACGGATCGCTCGAGACCAGTAATGGTCATCGAGTGCCAGTCCCTACCAAGGTGTAGTCCTTGGGCGTGACAGGTCAGTTAAAAATTCAATTTTTTGATTTTATGACTTATTTTTTTATAACAAATAGACATTTTTTATATATAAGAGATCTGAAAATATCAAGAGATATCATTTGTTTAGTATTATAGATACAAAATTCCTACATTTTAGAAGGGGCGAAGGTATATTCATTTGAATTTTCTTTAAAAATATTTATTTGATATACATAAATTTCTTTCAGTGTTTATATATAAATTTCAAATTCCTCAACATAAATGGCTCTGTACATTGTAAGGCGTTTATTTTCACATGTTTAAATAATAATTTTTTTAGCAGACCATGAAAAAGTTCGAGGTTTTGTAGTAGTATGAATTCTTTATATAAATATTCATAAAATATTTTTATCAGTATTGTTATTGTGTACTAAAATATTTTAAAAGAACTAATAAAATAATTCAACTTAGCGAAAATTGTGTTGAGTTGGGTCTTGACTAATTATCTGCCCCATTTTGGCTCAATTCATATTGATCCAGTCAAATTCAGTTTGAATTGGATCTTGATCCATTTTTTATCTTGACACAATATATTTGACTATAATTGATCTAATTCGCTCAATTTTAAAATAAAAGAAAAATTAATGAAACAAATACAGTTATACACGAAAACTAATAAATAGTTATTCTCTTTTGGATGAGTCGCGATTTATCTGAGCAAATGAATATTAGCCTGGAAATTCCTAATGTTACAACTAAATTGTAGATAGTTGTGCCTATTTACTATTTTCTATGAAATAAAAAGATAAGCTATAAATAGTAATTATTCTAGCATTCACTACTAATAATACTAATATGATAATTGCATATTATAAATTAGTTTTACCATATAAGTTTCATTTTTATAATAATTAAATATTCATCATTTCATTAGATTATATGTTGTGCAACAAAATTAATAACATTTTCAATGGAATCCTATAAATTGGTCCAATTATGTTCATTAGGATTAATACCTGCACTCGATTCAATCACGAAAGTTAATGTAGCGTATGATAGGGAAAAGGGAGATTGATTTCATTCTCTTTCTCAGATAAGCTCGTTGAAAATCCTTGTATGCATGTATATTAATTTCTTTATTAGCATAAATGTTTATTCATTAACATGCTGTATCAGAGCCTGAAACTTGCACTAATGATTTTCACTCATAAAGTAACTTTATATTGTTATTAGAGACGGACCCACATTCATATGTATGGTGTATATACATGTATATATATCTTTGGGAAAAAAAGATATGTAATTTACTTCTCACATTTCATGAAAGTCGAGTTAACCTTGTGTTAGAGGAATCACCACAAAATTAGGGTTTCAATCTAGTTAAAACCCTTATTTCTTTTTAAGTTTATTGTGATATTCATGGGTGGGGGTAAATTTAAAATTCACAATCGATAGTAGTCTCACATGCAAGTTAGTAGTAAGATAAACAATAATAGAAAGTTGCAGTAATAATTAACTCAAAAGGTTTTATCCTTGTTCGGACTACCAATGCGGTGGCTAGTCAAGCCCCCTTGGGTTTCAAGGGTTTTCTATAAGATATTTGAAGATATCCTAATGTTAAAGAAATTTGAAACTTTATCCTGTCTTGATATGCAAATCCGATTTCTACCTTGACACTGCTTCAACTTTTATAGCTACACTCAAATTATTTATTTTCTCTTTTCTTTTAAATTTTATCACTCACGTGCTTACAAAGATTTATGAAAGACAAAAGAAAACTTTTTGCTAAGCTCAAGCGAAGTTGCGTATTTCACACTAAAATACTTGGTCAATTAGTGTAGACGATGATTTGTGCTCTTGTAAGGACAAACCCAAGGGATTTATCTCAAACAATGATGAATATAGGGGGTCCTTGATTGAGGCGATTCAGTTGATCTGTATCCATGAAGTAAATCCTTTCTTATTCTTTCCTTTTGATTGTGTGATCATTTCCTTGTATGATCGACATACTTCTTATCTTGTGGCTTGATTCATGGCTTTTCCTTTGTTGATGATTTGGCTGTGAGTCGATTAACCATATATTCCTTTCCTTCTTTTGTCCTTTAGATTTGAGTCTTGCCTTTCCAATGTTTTTCTGCAACTTCAAGCCAATATTCTTTTCCTTTTTGAAGTCATTTATATTGATGATTTCCTTTTTGAATTTGTGACCTACGAAAATTAATATCAACGCATTAAGTGTTTATTTTAAAAATCAACTAACTCTAAGGAGTTACCAATCTGCCCCTTTTTTATAATTACAAGATTAATCACAATATTAATAATAATCTTGATAGTCAATTTTACTTAAAGTTAGTTGGACTTTGCGGAGGTTTCATGTCTTAGTTCATCGATGCATGCAACTCTCCCTATCTTATCTCCCCCTGTTTCACAGAGGAGCAAGAAAGATAGATTTGTTTTCTCCCCCTTTGTCATAATATAAAAGATCAGCGAAAAGCATACTAGATTTAAGCAAAGTAAACAGATAACAGAGTAGTCTAAGATTCAGAGAGAAAAAAAAACAGTAGTCCATGAGATATAGAGGTACAGGCCCCTATTGGAAGTTAGTGCAAAAAGTAAAGGTCAGCCAGTAGAGTTAATGACCACCTCAAAAGTACTTGAGGGAGTTAATAACTTTCTCATAGAAGGTGTTGTAAGAACGTTCCACATTTCGCGAAAGACTGAAGTATGATGAACTGTAACAGCAAGCTCATTGTTGGAGGAGTTGACTCCACTTTTGAGAGAGTCAACATGTTGGATTAAGCGATTTACCGTTGAGATACCTTCACGCTTGATCATTGTCATGGCAATCCACAAATTACCGATATAAGGGCTAAAATCATTCTGTAAACGCCACATCATCATGAAGGGTTTCCAAGTATCGTTATACAACTCAGAGTCTAGTTTTGACATCTTCATTGTTCTGCAATAAAAGACCGGCAGAATCCGCCGAGATTTTTGAGGGTAAGGGAGAGTCCGCCGGAGCTTTGACTGAGTCCTTTTTACCCACTTTTCACCAACTTGCACATACCCCGTACTAGAAAAAGTATGAAAATCATAAGTTGCATTTATATGAGAGGGGGTAAACAAAGAAAGATCCACAAGACGGTCCACGATAATCCTCGAGATGAGCAAGCCAGAGGGAAGACTTGCCGATGAATTCAAGTCTTCAAAACTTACCAATATGTACGCCTTGTACCATTCAGCCCAGTTGATGCACTATTTTTAAGGAGGAACTAGGGAACAAATACATTACGAGTAGAAATATTACTCAAGGAGCCCTTCTGGGAATAAGAGTTGTGTCCATGATATGTGCGAGAATACTATTCTGAAAAACATAGCGACAAGAGCCCAAAGTCAGAAATGCAATAGTCGGGTTAAGCCACTACTCTCTTTGCACCTTTAAGAGAAATTTCAAAGTCATTAGGTCATGTTTTGTTCATGTACGAAATTAACCCAAAGAACTTAGTACAAAACACATTTTCGAATAACTTTTCATTGATGATGAATTGCTTAACCAGCACCAACAACTGTAACTCACCACTCTTAGGTGAGATGGGGAGACTCGCATAAAGCAGGTGAACCGCTTCGTCAAAAAGCTCAAGGCAACACAAAGTAAAAAAGAGAGACAGTTTATGAGCTTTGAGATAGAAGCTTACCGGGAAGTGAGTGTCCTTTAATTGACTGAGATCTAAAACTAGATAGGGAACAATAGGGAGAGTTTTGAAGCGATCATACATCTGCGTTGGAGAGAGATCCCTTAACATAGAGACAAGGCTTCTTTGATGCTTTCTGATTAGTAGTAGAATCTCACTTCTTTGAGGACTCAGACGAAGTATCCACGGATCCTACGGAGAATCAGAAGAGAGAGAGAGAGAGAGAGAGATGGTGTCTACTTCGAATGAACTCAAAGCAACAGAGGATTTCTTTGAGGTCATGGGGCGAGTATTTGTCATGGTGAGATGAAGAGTAGAAGAGAGAGAGGAAACAATAAATAAAAAGAAAAAAGATGAGGGAAAAGAAAGCGGATCAGATGAGAAAGGGAAAGGGAAGGGGATTTGATAGGAAGAAGGGGAAGCGGAAGAGGCGGCATCAGGTCATAATTACAGAACAAAAAAAATGATAAAACACATTAATTGCATAAGGGAATAAAATAAATAAACAGTAAAGTACAATGGATTAGTAAACACATTTAATGCCAAGGCGATCTCGGAGAGAACAAAATCTTTCCTCAAGAAGAGGTTTAGTAAAAATATCAGCTAATTGATTTTTAGAGTCTACAAATTCGAGTGAAAATCACAATTTTCAACGTAATCACGAATAAAATGATGATTTATGTGGATATGCTTAGCCCTAGAATGATGCACAATATATTTTGAAAGTTGAAGTATTATCATAGATAATCGGTACCGTTTCATAGGAAATATTATAATCAAGTAATTGATGCATCGTCCATAAAATTGGAGTACCACAACTTCAAACCACTAACTATTTGGATTTGGTGGTGCGTAAGGCAACCGAAACTTGTTTATCTCTATGCCATGAGACTAGAGAATACCCCAAGATTTGGCAAGTTCCAGTAGTGTTTTTTGGTTGTTTTTGTCACTTGCAAAGTCAGCATTTGAATAACCAATTTAATCATAATGAGTAGAATTAGAATACCATAATCCCGGTTCTGTGGTTCCAATGAGGTAGCGAATGATTCGTTTTACTACCACGAGATGTGATTCCTTCGGAGCAGCTTGAAATCGTGCACACTTGCATATACTATACATTATATGGGGTCGACTAGATGTAATATATAGTAATGAGCCAATATCTCTCTATGCATCTTTTTATCCACATGTTTTCCAGATGCATCAATTTCAAGAAACGTGGACTAACTCATTGGGGTACCAAAGGCTTTGACATTTTGAGTCCAAACTTCTTAATAAATTCCTTGGTGTACTTTGCTTGACTAATGAATGCTCCATTAGTTTAATGGTTAATTTGAAATAAGAGATTGAATGTGACTTCTCACAGAAGACACATTTCGAATTCTACTTTCGTTTGATTTGAAAATTCTCGCATAAAGAAGCATTAGAACTTCCAAAAATAATATAATCAACATATATTTGAACTATAAGAATGAATCAACCAGATCTTTTAATGAAGAGAGCTGTATAAATTTTCCCCCTTTGGAAATTATTTTTCAGTAAAAACAAACTCAATCTTTCATACAAAGCTTTTGGATCTTATATTAGTCAGCAAAGAGCCTTGGAATATTTGTAAACAAGATAAGGACAAGAAGGATTTTAAAAACCGGGGGTTATTTGACGATAACTTCTTCTCTTATAAAATCGTTTAAAAACACACTTTTCACATCCATTTGAAATAGTGTAAAATTCTTCAAAGAGTCATAAGAGAGTAGAATTCGAAAAGGTATCCTCGTATTCAGTACAAACTTTTTGTGAATAGCCTTGAGCGACCTTATCTACGGAGCCGGTTGGTCACCCTGGCAAAACGACCCATTTTAAGGTTAAACGAGCCCCAAAGAAGGAAAACTCCTATTTTTCCAATTGTCGTGTGCCATAGTCCACCATCTTTTTTGATGATCCAAAATTTCGAGATATTCAAGATTATTTTACTGTAATGTGGCTAGCTCAATCTCTTTTGTGTTCTTAAACTCAAAAACTGCTACCTTAGCAGATCCAACAACAGGATCAATATATATTGTGGTCTTTAGGGTTTTGGTAAGATTGCTCGTTGATTTCAGTTCTTCATTACATTTTTAAAAAGCTTGCAGCCCATATGAACAATGATTCGACAGTACCTAAGAGATTGGCCTGGTCTATTGACATTTTGAAGAAAAGCTCACAAGAATCATAAAAATAGATTACAATTATGTGAATCTTTAAATTCTATTACAACCAAATTGGGTTTTCGCTGCTATTAATCAAATTTTTGTGTGGCTATTTGTTTATGGGATAGGATTGTGTTACACTATACCAACTTTCATTTTTGACATCAAATTTTTTTCTTATACTATTTGGTTCCTATATCATGTCCTACCTCCCGTGGGAGCTGGTCATCTACTAAATAACAATTTTTTTCTTAATCTTCTTATAAATAAATTCTCTTGTGTATCTTATTTTTACTAATGAGGTATCCAAAAGAAAAACATACAATAGAAATGTAGAAGAAGAATTTTTTTTTATTAAATCAGGATTAGTATTCAAAATAAATTGAGGAAATGCAGTACATATATAGTACTATATAATTGTTAAAAATGTCATGTTTATAACCAAGAATTTATGCAAGACTGCGTTCTTGAAGGGCGTAAGAGATCACATAATGGTATAAGCAACATATATGGGTTCTTACAAATGATGCTTCATTAGAATCAACATAATAAACTAACATGACTATGATTAAACCTGATATTCCTACTCCAGTGGATGTTGATGAGATTGGTCAAATTTAGCATTTTGCAGTTTATCATATTAATTACATAGATGAGATTGTCGCTAAAGTCTAAAGGACTCATGAATTATAGGTAAGCTTTTATTTATTTCTCTGATTTCAACTTATAGGTATGAATCCACGGTAGTTGATTGTAGTACATAACATTCTTAATTCATTCCTCGGATCCTACTACTAAGAAGGATGTTCACTTCTTAATATACAATTTATAATGCAACAAATTCAGGCATATTAAATAAAATCACGTGAAAAGAAAAAGTGGTATAAGATAACCAAAAGTCGTAGGGACATCAAGTGGTTGATATTATCCCTTAATTAGTTTGCCTTTTGGTAACTTTTAACATTAGTTAGTTTGGTTGTAACACATTCCCCTCATTTACATTTTGTTAATATATCAATTGATTTATTCTCAACAATCCAAAAAAGAAAGATGAGAAGATTTCACCTCATTTTCTTAAAGTAATATTCATGCCACAAGATTTGACTTTTGTTTTCTCAAGTCATATATATAACTAAAACTTTTATGAGGTTATTTGCACTAGGGTTAAAAGTAAGAAGTCAATGGTAATGTTTCTACTAATAGCATAATAAGTACTTCACATATTGAATTCAAGAATAATTTCTTTCAATCACTTTTTTCCTTCTTCATTCTTTTTATTTCTAAGAGCATATTGGATTTAATCCCTTCTTTTAAGTCTTAGCAAAAAGTAAACATTTTTTTAGATGTGCTAAGGTAAAGAATTGCAATAAGCTGCCTCTTGAGATGCAACTATAAGAGAGTTGAACAGTGAATAATGCAAATAAAAAGAGAAAGTGCAAGAGCGATATACTATTTTTGTTTACATTGGCAGCAAAATATAGGTTTATATTTGTAGAAGATGTTGACACTTGCTACTTTAAAACTTTCCAAATGAATGAGAAAAAACACACAATCTAATGTGAATGAAGTTAGTCAACAAACTCAAAGCCCCATTTCTATTCTTCCTATTGATAAATGTGTATTAAGTGTACAACATCATAACCAACAAGAATAAGAGAATTAATTATGTTGTTGCCTGGTCATTTTTTGGAGAAATAAGAAGGGTTGAATGACTTTTTTCAGTAATGAAGGGTTTATAATTTTTAAGTAAAGTATTTTTGTGTAAGACATTGTTAATTTTCTCAATATAAAATTTCAATACCGGCCATGCCCATCTAGTATATATTATACATATATAATTATTTTTAGTTGGGAGTCTATCAAAAACAATATCTCTATTTTCTTATTTTAAGGTAGGTGGAATTAGGCTCAATTTGAGAACAATGAAGACGCTCCATGTAGGAATTCAATTACCAATAAGAGTTTCGTCCTATATATCTCAGGTATGCATTGAGGACGGGTTTTGAGAGTTACCTTTTTTGTTGTTATAGTATAACAATGTCTGGTAGAAAAAGTAAACCATGAATCTTACAGGGTATTGTATAAAGCTCATTTGAAGGTCCAACAGGACCATATTAAACTTGAACTATATTTCCATTAAGTCCCTACTAAAGAAGAAGAACTCAAATCATTGAACTACAAAACCTCGAGATATCGATTGAAAATGGCGCCCAGTTCTGAATTTGGACAATGCTCCGATAAATCTGATATCTTTAAGGTACAATTACATATGCATAATAATAATGTACATCAATGTATATGCACTATTTTTGTCTCCAATTTAATCCAGTTCTCTCAAAATTGACCTTACAAAGAGATCAATCGCAGAAAAAGCTCATTACGATTTTGAAGAACTTGAGTTTGCTGTTTTTGATGTAAATTTAAATGGAAAAGTTGAAACGTTAATTGAATATTTAGTTGGAGTTGCAGATTCTAGGGAAAAAGTGTTTGGTGATTGAGCTTAAGCTTTGAGGTTCTTTCTCGCTTATTGTAAAGAGCTCACTCCTCAAGGTAATTCTATCTCTTGATTTTATAATGAATTATTTACTTTACTGAGTTTGAGTTGAAATTTTTGCACTTTTTTTTTGGGGTTATTTTAAATTTCTGCTGGGTTGAATATTTCCATTGTTTTTTAGTTTTTGAAAATTGAGTAACGAAATCTTTACTTTTTTAAAAAAAGGAACTTCTTTTGTTGTTGGAGAACAACTCAAAATCAACACATTTTTCAAACTCAATACAATTTTTAGTTGTACTTTTTTGAAATTTTAGTACATTGTCTGTCTCTATAACAATAGGGGTTAGATCAAATGATAATTTATGCCTAGTCAAATATTAATTGTTCGAAAAAAATGAATTCCAATAGTGTTCCTAGTTTATTGAGTAAAATATATTCATTTAATTAATTTTTATTGTTCGAGTCAACTTGCATGCCTCGACTAATCCACAGGTACATATTCTCTGTCACTAGCACATATATCTGGTAACTTTGCCATACCAAAGCCTAGACGAGTGGAGATATATCTCCTTTATTTTAAGTTTTTGCATCTATGGGAAATAACCTCTTGGGTAAATGCAAGCCGGCTTTGTCTTGCCTTTCCACATCCTGCACATAGCAGAATTTAAAGTGCAACAGCATTGCCCTTTGTGTTTTGGGTATAACTAAGACGATGAATTGATGCTAGAGAAATAGCGTTGTACGAATTGTAAAATTCTACACTTCACTAAGGAAAATAGTTCAATGATTTTTCTGTGATATTAGGTGTAAAACATGGTGATTCTATGAACAAGCTTGTTTTTCACACTTTTTTCTTTTTGGTGTTTTTCACACCTATAAACAAGTGCATGGGGCTGAATTGCGGCATCTTAATGTGGAACCAGTTCAAACTAATTGCACAAAAGTACTCGATCTAGTTCTATACTCGCTTTACTTGATGAATTTCATTTGCTCACACACCCATAATGATATTTCTAAAAGGATTCGAAGGGAGTATTTTGTTTATTTCTCCCTCATCGAGCAGTTGTATGTGAGAAGGTTGACCTTTTTGTTAACATCCAAGATAAACTTCTTATGGATTGAGTTTGGTATGCATTTCTTATTAACAATTGCATGCAATCGTGACAAATACTCGAGGAACATATAATTCATAACTTGTTAACTTTAGCGAGTATCCCCTTTATCTTATTCCGATGGATGAGGATGTATTATCCTTTGAACTTGATGTTTCTCATAAAGTCCGTCTGTTTCTCACAGTTTGATAAAAAAAAAATTATTTTACCATTTTTAAAGATTAGCATATGTAAAAATATTCATATATATATACAAAGACTAACCTTAGTGACGTCTACATGGCGCCACCATCATCCAAAAAACCCTTTTAATTTAATATATTCCCAGGAATACCCTTCCCTTTAAGAACTCGTACATTAAACAACACTTCATCCCAAATAACACAAACATTCTAGCAATTATTCGGCCCCAACAATCAAACTGTCTCAAAAGCGACACAACTTATATGCAGAACGATACCTTTTAACAATTGGAAACAACCAATATTTACTCCCCTTTCCAAAAGGTACTGCATCATTCATATTCAATTTATACAGAATTGTGAATTTAAATATTTCAAACTTTGATTTATATTCAATTTATACAACATTGTGAATTTGCTTATTTCAAACTTTCTTGCACATTTACTTCTAACATGGAACTTTGATGCACACGGTAATCTGGAATAATCAAATTAATAAGTTCCAAGATAAGTCGAGCAAAGGTTGTGAAATCATTATCATAAACTTTAAAAGTTTCAAAAATAACTGGTTAATACATATCAGTGCATTCAGACATTAAAATATCATTCTTGCGGATAATTGCCATCCAAAAAATACAGAATGATACTGTTCAAATCCCTGCAAATTGTATCCAATCAGTGATGATTCTCTCCCAGCACAACAACATCATTGTCGAATCAGTCACATCAATCATTCTAATTTATGTTACACGTGGTCTCCAATATATACAATAAATAATTTTCCTCCTTAATTGTAGATGTGGTTGGATGCTTATATGGAATCGGTGATCTAGAGAGTATGAGTTGAAAGTGGAAGAAACACGACATACACATTCTTACCGATTCGTAATATTCTTATCTCATCTACATTACATTCAAATTCATTCATCCCAAAGAGGAAACATGTAATTCTCTTGTAGTGAGGACATTACTATCAAAGACAGAATAACTTTGTGGGAGGATCAAGAGAAAATATTTTACCCCTACATATATCCAATCCATTTCAGACCATACATTTTGATCATTACTGCTACAACTCTAAAAAAATTCAGAGTTAACTATTTCTTCTCAACAAAAATTTTAATAGTCACGAATATAGGACATTCTGACAAATAAGTTTTGTTTTTCAATAATAATTGAACTAAATTTTACCACCACCGCAGCAAGTAAAATTTATTTTATATTAAAATGGATAACATAACCTCATTGCTTCATAGGTTCTCAAAGAAGTCTGTTGATGTCCATACTATTGACACTGCAAATGCAAGTAACATTTACATTGCAAAAGTTATGTTTGAAAATCGGATGACTATTGTAGGGTTAGTAGATTCTAACTAGAGTACCGACATAGAGGTAAGTACTATAATAAACCCTTCGCACCAAAAGCGCAAGGCATTGAATCAACATGCTACTGTAATATATATATATATATATATGTCTGTGTGTGTGTGTGTGTGTGTGTGAATGTGCTTGTTTGTGTGCATGTGCGTGTGTGCGTGTGCGTTTGTGCGTGTGCGGGTGCGCGGGTGCAGGTGCGGGTGTGTGTGTGTGTGTGTGTGAGCGTGTGCGTATGCGTGTGCGTGTGCGTGTGCGTGTGCGTGTGTGTGTGCGTGTGCGTGTGCGTGCATGTGTGTGTGCGTGCATGTGTGTGTGTGTGTGTGTGTGTGTGTGTCTGTGTGTATGTGAAGACTACTTTGATCCTGTTTTATGGGGTTGCAAAGAAACAATTGTTGATTACTTTTGATCACAAGTTCGTTAACCGATAGTCCAAAAGTGAGACTGATGTACCGTCCCATATTTGCAGTCTATGCGGGATGGACTTGGTCTTCAAACTAAAATTGAGCAATTTCAATTTGAATGAGGGGTCGGAAAATTATACAGTCACACAAGTTTATGTGCTTATGAAGAATTAGAATTCAGCACCCCATAAGCAAAGACAAAAATGTAAAATGCTACAAAGTTATTATGCTTCTAATACATTTTCTCTTGATGGGTACATCATTCATCTTCTGGAAAATTCATCATTAATTATTTTTACATACAGGGAAAAGAAAAGTGGAATATTCACCTGAATCAATAGACTATGAGGGAGGATAAAACACAAAATACTCAAAAGAAATTCCTAGTGGATGGGAGGCTTCCATTTCAAACAGAAGAGTTTATTCAAGAAAGTCTAAGAAGAGAAAAAACTTATTCATAGACGACAACGGACAGAGTGACGATGACACCATAAAAAGGGCAAGGTTGAGGCTTTTTCTATGCTAGGGACCTTAATATTATTAGTTTGATCAAGTAGTGTCTATTTGTTAGTTGCAAAACTTTACATGTCCAATAATGGCTAATTTGTATATCACATGGTGTTGATGTCTGCTATGGTAGGGAAGTATTGCCAAAAATACTTCCCTTACTATAAATGTACATGTCTATTAAAGTTGTCTTGTTTATGTGTCATATGTCGATCAACATTTTTGCTCTTAAAGTTATATGGTACCTACCCCTACTCACGAAGATGTGAATAACTCCTTCAAGCAATGGCATTTTAATGCTCCCGAACAGCAAACCTATTACACTGCGGCATTACATAGGTGTAACTGAAAATGTCATTTTTTAACATTTATTTAACTACACTAAAACAAAAAAAAAAGATTCAACCAAATTTGAAAATCACAGTGCCGCGCGAAGCACGGAAAAGTTTCCTACACTCATCTTCTGTAAAAGAGCAAATTGATATTAATTTGTGACAATACATTGTCCGTGCTTCGCGCGGCACCGTGATTTTCAAATTTGATTGAATCTTTTTTTAGTTTTAGAGTAGTTAAATATGTGTTAAAAAATTATATTTGAAAATCACGGTGTGCACCATAATTGTCAAAAATTAATATTAATTTTCTCTTTTACAGCAGATGAGTATGCCTGATATAAATACTGCCATACTTTTGGGAGGTAGCATGCCTTCTTGCTTTCACTCAGCCCTTCCTTGTCTCCTCTCTCATTATATTTCATATATTGTAGTTATAAAACACATAAGATTGCTGTGTGACCTCATGGGTTATTTGGTGAAGATGAGACAAAATTTTTGGATTATGTTGAAGGTTCATGCTAGTTTATCATATTATGGGTGTTCAGCAAGAAGGCAACAAAATAAAGGTTCCCATTAATTCAAGTAGTCGTCCAGGTTGATTTATTTTCTCTTCAATTTTTTTTAACAACAGTCTACGTGACTTCAGCATACATATGAATCTTCCATGTCCTATCATAACATTCAATTTCTCGTGAACTTTGCTTAGTCTTCTATTTGTTTAAATGTCACTTGCAGTGTGATTGCAGGTTATACGTCAAAAGCAATTTCCATGAAGCAAGATAACACAGCAATGCAGACCATGGTTAGCCAATAATAGTAGATGTGCATGTCTTAGCTTTGGTAGTTCAATAATTGACTTCTGTGTGACATTTTATTTGATATGCAAAACCAAACTGTCTCCAAATTGAAGGATTATGTCAATGAGTTTAACTCATTGCCAAAAATGGCAGTAAGAGTTATTGCTAATGATAGATTCTACAACGATCATAATGGCTTTAACAATGTTATGACATTATTGACTTTCTGTTCCAGAGACACATAAATCATGGTCAGCATTTAACTACGTTTACATCCAAACTTTTATTCCTTTGCCAAATTGATATGGAGAAAACTCTTGTCGAGGCTAAAAGCTATTATATGTGAGTAAAATGAAACTTTTCATTCCAATGACTGATGACTTTGGTAGTTTTAGAGCATATCCACCATTCAGCTCTCTCTTAAATATTCAACGGTACTCAGAAGTCTCTGTTGCACCAAGTGCTTGGAGTCAAATGTTGGAGAACTATAAATGCAAGTCCACGTTTTGTTGGCAAGACAAATCCTTTGCATGCATGATATGATGCCATGTAGAATTTTATTGTGTGTGAGCAAGGATGTGCTCCATTTCTCCTTTCTCCATTTTTTTCTTTTTATTATGTGGTAAAGAAACATGATTATTATTCAATCAGTAGGAAAACAAGCATATACAATTGCATATCACTCTTGGCCACTCCACATCATACAAACCTAGAGAGAATATGATGAATTTTTCTCAATAAATGCTACTCTTAGTGCATAAAATAACTACGTAGAGAAAAATGCCTGCATTATTATCAACTCATGTCTTGCACTGTAATCTACAATTGTATTGCCATCTGTAGAATTCATGAGAAATATATTGTTACTATTGAATTCCTTGAAACTTTAATTTTATTGTCTCCTTGATTTTCAGGAAATGATTGTCCAATAGAGGAAAGGATGATTAGAAAAAAGTGATATATATGATGAGATGGAAGTGCAAGAGAGGGGAAGGGGACTGGCTTTACCCTTTTCCTTTTCTTCCGAGGTGATTGTTTTCATGTTCTATTTGCTTACTCTTTCCTCACTGGGTAAATGCAGATTCTTTGTGTACATACGCAGGAACCACTTATTAATGTTCTACGTCTTCTCATCTTGTTCTCAATAACAAATTAAGAGTTGGCCAAGAAGAATTTTGAATATTTGAGGAAAGTATAGCCGTTTGTTCTATTCTTTGACATGGATTCCATGCTTTTAGTATCACCATAGGAACCTCAAATGACATATTGAACTTCTATACTTTTTGATAGACGAGAACTACTTCACAGCTAGGTAATTTGGTACAGAGTGACCAACAAAAATCTAATGAGGCTTTAAATAAGTTTGAGAATAATCTTACTAAATCAGATGGACAAACCAACCCCCTAGGTATAAAAATTCATGGAGCAACTTATTACACAAAATGAGAATGATGATCTCACAAAAAATCTTGATGAAGAGGAAGATGTTAATACAGTTCTTCGAATGGATCCCAATAGTTCTCCTTGTCTGGATGGATTTGGGGGAATTTTCTTTCGAACGTGTTAATGTGGATTTTCACTCATTTGAGGCTCTTTTCTTAGTTATATTGGCTTGCTTTAGTTTATTATAGGTTGTTTTAATGTGGTTTTCATAATATTTGGAGGAAAATGAATGTAGGGTTGATTTAGAAGAAATTTGAAGAAAACAAGTGAAAACGAGGTAAAAATGTCAACATGAAGAAAGAAGAACTGACAGAAACATAGAGTAGATAGAATATTGTGGTTTATATTTTTGGGTAATGATTTTGAAGGTAAGTTGCCTGAAAATTCATATTTGGGCTTGAAGATTGGGTGCCGAATAGTAAAATCTCTTGTTCTCTTCTCCATTCCTTGTTATATATTGTTAGAATTATAGGTGTAATTGTGTGTATGAAATTGATGTTCTATTCTAGAAACAGACAAAACTATTTTGGAGATTAGTGTTGATTTATAATGATTAAGACTATCTATGATTAGATTAGGTCTTTAATTGCAATGGATCGTGGAGAATGGATTGAATTCCTAAATTTTTAATTCCCATGTATACTTTGTTTGATAGTATCTTTTCCCAAATCCATCATTTTGTTACCAAAATCATGTCTTTCCAATTGCAGACAAATTGTTTCTTGTGGGATCGACCCTGATGCTTCTTGGGTAGTTTTGTTGCTAACAACCTCTTACTCTTTTAACTTATTTTGAGGGTAAATTGAGTGTTATCACCGGTTGGAGCATTATATAAAGGAAGTGGTTGATTTTGTTCGAAGTTATTTCAATGGGGCTTAGTTGACTAAGTTGTATTCTACTTCATGTCTAATTCTTATTCATAATGTTAATAATACTGCTTCATTTTCTGATATAAGGCCTATTTGACCTTAGTAAATTTACTAATAAGAATATTTCCAAGATCTTAAATGAAGTACTGGACCACATTCTTCCTATAATTATTTTTGGAAACAAATCTGGTTTTCTACATGGTACATTGATTACTTAAAATATTCTGTTACCGCAAGAAATTAATCATTCTATTAAAAGAAGAATGGCGTAGGCAATGTGTTCATTGAACGGGATATGTCTAGAGCATATGATATGATTGAGGTAATTATCAATTTCTTTTTGATATTTTAAGAAGATTTGTTTTTTCTGAAAGATAGTTTAGTCTTATGTGGAGATCATTAGTAATATATTGTACTCTTGTCCTTGTTAATGGACGTAGAAAACATTTTTTTCATTAAGAGAGATAACATTTTTTCTAAAATGTTAAACCATTTGAATAGCAATCAACTTTTAAAAGGTTTATAATCATAATACAAGACCCTCAAGATATTCATTTATCTTATGTTGACGATATTATCCTTTTTTTCTTCAGGTTGTTTCCCGAAGATTAATGAGGAAAAAAGTTATTTCATGATTATTGTAAGGACTCTTATGGATGAGATAGATAGAATAAAAGGGATTATTAATTATACACATAAGCATTTTCGTATAACATAATTGGGTTACCACTTGTACATCGGAAAAACATTGATTTCAAGTTTAACTGATATGGTATCTAAAATTATAAAAGGAACTACAAGATGGACAAAAAGCTCCTCTCCATTGGGGATGAGGAATATCGATTAAGCATGTCTTACAATATCAATCCTTAAAAAGGCTGAAAGACAACTGAGTAGATTCTTTTGGAGAACTGGTGATGTGGAAGAAAGATACTACTGGTATTCATGGAAATATTTATGTTTTCCGATTGATTAAGGTTGTGGTGGGTTCAGGACTATGATGGAGAGGTACGAGCAATATACGAGAGGTCATACGAGCCTATTTTGTAGCAAAATTTTTAGTTGAAAATGGCTATTCAGACTTTATTTTAGAATGTGATTTCCTTGTTATTGAAAATATGATTAAGGATTAATCTCAAATGGCCTGGATACTGCGGGATGCTATTTATGGAGACTAGAAGAATGAATTTGCAGGCCAATGTTTTTGGTCGACATTGCTTCATAGAGGGGAATCAAGTGGCAGATGTACTAGCTAAATATTATTTATATAGAAAGTACGTGTTGATTTTTATCCTAAAGATTTGCCAAAATATGCATCTGGTATGTACACCATTGTTGTCATTGTGATGTTCTTCGTAAGACATGCAAAAAAAAAAATCTGAGTCACTATCTATGATCTTTCTTAAGTTTTTGTTGTATATGAGCTTTTTTCAAGGCTGTATATTAATGCTTATTAACTGAGGTTTAGGATATCGTCCCCCTCTGTTGGTTTTATGCATAGATATTTGAAGAAATAAGAGGTTTTAACCACCGAGGGCGTAAACTTTTATGTTTAAAAAGTCCACTTGATTCTCCATGAAATGACGACTTTATATTTGTTGACTTTTATGAATCCTCCACGAGCTAAGAGATAAGGTTTCTTGATTGTATTAATACTAGAAAAAACAGTAAATGCTTAAAGTAAAGAGCACAAATGCTTATGTTAAAACATCCTTGATTGAAAGAGAAAAGTTACGCCATGCCACACGAGACTTCTCAAGATACGATAACTTCAAGCAACTTATGAGTCATGCTGTTATAATAACCACATTGTAACACCTCATTAAAGACATGATGAGTGATAGATTTACTTAAGAGAGAAAAACGTCCCGATTTCGACTCTTAGTTGGGTATTTTTAATGATACGAACAATGTCTTTTAATCATTTTTAGAGAGTACGTATTAGTGTTACAAAAATGGTGCCGCGACTTGATACTGGTGGTTGAGAATTCATTTGAGAAATTAGGTTGTTAATTTGCTTAGTTGTATTATTGTTTTGGGTTGTTGTTGGTTGAGTTGCAGGTCTAATACAATGAGTGACCATGATAATGAAAATGATAGTCACTACAGTCAAAATGACATGGGTGATTTGAAAGATATGCACGTGAATATTGTCCAAACTACGGGAGTCATTCGGATACCTTTCATAACCGGGAGGAGAGTGATTCATGTAACTGTATTGTAACTACAATTGCTCCAACCAAGAGGAATGTTTGGGATGTTTAACTCATGAGGACCTCCAAGAACACCTTTGTAATTTTGTGGAGGTGTGTACACCATTTGTGTTTTAAGACATCTCACATGCGTCCACGAGATTGAGGTTATTCTCGTTCTCTTTGATGAGTGATGATACAAAATTATTGTTGGAATTTCCAAATGACTATATCACTTCTTGGTCCCATAACAAAAAAAATTATACCTATATAGTGAAATATAACATCTAGGGATAACCCCCTAGACTTAAACGATGTCTTCATCCTCGGAGAGGACTAAGACTAGCCTCTTAGCATTCATCTTTACAATAATAGGTAAAAATTGCAGAAAATTTAAAACTTTTCATCTACACTACTTTATGAGGTTTACTTTGACCTCTCGTATGCACATAATATATTTATATCGAGTATAGATAGACCCTTCGTATAAGAAGATTATATAGTCTTCTACTTTTATGGTACACACATATATAAGATACAATATAGTCTTAAAATGGATGTCTCATATCATAACTATCTAAACAAGAGTATAACAATTGGGCATAGACCATACATAAATAATATAAAAGCTACATATAGGTTATATAATCATAGTTCTCAATTGAAAGAGAATGAACAAAATGTCTTTAAGACTAATCAACATCCAATGCTAGAAAATTGCATTGTGCTCGAAGTAGTGAGGACCTACCCAACTTGGAGAATGAGGATCCAAGTCTTATTCAATGGCCTCAACCTCGTCAACGACCGGAACCTAAAATATTTGGAAAAAGGAATAAAATAGGGCTTAGCACATAGCTTATACTAGGTATGGAAACGACGCACACACAACATAGAAATCAGTCTAGAAAAGGGACAATTTTTTGAAAACATGCAAGTTACTGTGAAAATCCCATTTACACACTTTAAGGAATTACCTTAACCATTAAAACACATAATCATCAAGGCAATGGCATATTCCACACAAGGTCAACAATACTAAGTCAAGTCAACATATGTATAGCCAAATAACTTCAATCATCATATTATAACAACAAGGAAATATACAAGAACTTCATAACATTTTAAATCATACTAGACCCTTACCCACAACCCATTATCAAGTCCACAAGTCCAATGACCAATCAAAGCCCAATAACCTCACTCAATAAAGTAATCCAAATCAAAGACCACAAGAATTGCCTAACTTAACATATCATAACATCAAGAGTAACCATTATCATATTTCAGCAATATAGACCGAGAACATGCTCATAAGAAACTAATATCATATAGAGTGAATAACATGTAAAGTAAACATATACATAATATATACATTAGAGAACACAATAACCACCTCCTAAGGCTTCCCTAAAGGTAAACTAATGTAAGGCATAGGTAGAGCTACATACCCTTACCTAGGCTAAGTCAATCCTCTGAAGTCACTCTAGTTAGTGATTACTTCATTACTTCATATTACTTTTCGGAACACTTGCGCTAACCGACATAGACTATAAGAGCTAAGAGTGGAATCCACTGTTGTAAAACCATACACCGATGGAAGGTGGTCTACCTGCCAAATTAGTACCAAACATGAACATAGCATCTACGTGGATCCACCTAGCTAGCAATCCTACGGAGGAAACATAGTTTATGGAACTTGGAGGCCTTTATTGGAAATATAACTCTATGCCCTTTTTGGGACATGAGGCTATCCACTATGGTGAACCCTACCTCCCCACCTAGGGAAGGTTCCACCCCTCATCTTCAAGCTCACTCGGTGTTAAGGTACAGTCCCTTTATAAAATGTCTTTAAGTCATCCATTTTTATCAAAGCTTAGTTTAGGTCATAGGGTCTACCCCTTATATAATCATCATCATAGATCAATATAAATTGCATGGGTATTGTCCTTTAATTTCAATTCACACATGTTAGGTTAGCACATTTATACATTCACATTATAATAAGGCCCATAGGTAAGTCATCACCATGCTTATATCATTACATCTTAGCCAACAACTCACAAGTCATAATTCAAGACATTCCAATTCAACATCATACCAACCTTAGTCAATATCATCATAAGGTATAATTCAGTATAACTTCATAACTAAACAGAAGTAGTCATAAATGAAGTTAAGGATTGAGATCACAACACTTACCTAGCCTTACCTAGCCCTTCAATGGAAATCTTCTATTTGGAAGAGAGAAAGAAGAGTGAAGGAAGAGCAGTTGGGTTTTGGAAAATATGAGGGTTGGGTTAGTTTAATTATGTTAGGGGCTTTCTATAGGTCATTAACTAACTTAATTAGACCACCCTTAACCTATAACTAATTAAATAACCACCTAATTAATTAATTAGACTAATTAAAACAGGGCAGCCAAAATAGTGACCTAACCTACGAGACCCCGACCTACAGTTGTAGGTCAGTCGACAACTAGTGTCCCTTCTGTGTTGCACATCTGTCATTTTTGTCAGACACATGCCAAAATAAACCCTCACAAAATTGACTAAGGGACCATCGATGGTGTCCATCGACACCACATCGATTTGCTTATGCCCCGTTTGTTAACAATCATTCATGGCACTGCCTTTTGACAGCTTTTAACCAAACAGAAGGGTCCTCCTCAAGGACCCTTTGGTTGGTAATTGAGGAGTCGTATCCGAACATTTCAACCGTAAACCGATTTTAATATGTATTAGACACCTTACTACCTAATTCCATTCAATTCCGACTCGTAAAATCTAGTCAAATAGGCTAAGGCACTTAATAAACTCTTGGACTAGTTTTCGGACGTCATGGACATTTCTTGACGCTTTGAATCTAAAACATCCTAGACAACTTATACAAATTATATTTGACCTTAACACAGTGTCCAAACCCTTAGACGCTCATGTTAGGTTCTAGGTTACGGTTCAGACTTTCAGAGTGTTACATTATCCCCCCAGAAAATTCCTACCCGAATGACAATAAAATACTTAAAAAGGACATAATAGACTCAAGATTAGAATCCCAACCAACAACAAAATATCAAAACATGAGTTACAATTCAAATCAACATAATTACATGACCTTTTACACCATGCAACTAAAAACATCATTTTCAACTCATAACAGTTCAGCATTCATTACATGCTTATTCACTTATGCCAAAGCTTTCTTCAACACATATCAACATTTTCAATAAAAATCATGAAGGCACAATATACCAAAATACACCATATTTGTATAAGTTCAAATAAAATAAAAGAGCATTTTACTGAAAACATTCATTTCAAAAGGCATAAATCACTGTAATTCCTTTAAATAAAAACAGAAAATTAACTATTTTCCAAAAATCAAGGCAACTTCAAGTAAAATAATTATTTTCACTATAAATAGGAACAACTAACCTTAGTTTTCGAATAGATGGGGGTAACAGGATTTCATGTCGGCCTCGGCCTCCCATGTTGCATCCTCAACTAGGTGGTTCTTCCATAACACCTTTACGGAAGTGACCTCCTTGTTCCTTAACCGCTGAACTTGTCTATCAAGGATTTCAATAGGAACCTCCTCATAAGAGAGGTTCTCTTGTACACCTAGACGCTCAATGGGAAGAATGGACTCGGGATTATCGGTAAACTTTGTAAGCATGCAAACATGGAACACCGGATGAACCGAAGACAATTCACTAGGTAACGTCAACTCATATGTATCCTTGCCAACCCTTTGCCAAATTTTATAATCACCCACATAATGAGGACTCAACTTCCCTTTCTTGCCAAATCTCACCACCCTTTCATAGGTGAAATTTTTAGGCACACTTTATCACCTTCTTCAAACTCTAAGTTTCTTCTCCTATGATAAGCATATGACCTTTTCCGGCTATAGTCTGTTTTATAGAGATTCCTTATTATATGAACCTTGTCAAAAGTATTATTAATCTATTCGGGACCCAAACATGAAGACTTCCACACGTCAAACCATCCAATTGAAAATCTACATCTCCTACGATACAAGGCCACAAAAGGAGCCATAGATATAGATGAATGGTTACTATTGTTGTAAGAAAACTAAAGCAGAGGCAAGTGTTTATCCCAATTTCCCTTTAAATCAATTATAAAATCTCTAAATATATCATCAAGGGTTTGAATAGTAATATCCACTGGACCATCCATTTGGGGATGAAAAACGGTGCTTACTTTCACCTTGGTACCCAACCCTTTTTGGAATGACCTTCAAAACCTTGATACGAATTGTGCACCTCTATCTTATATGATGGATAACGGAATACCATGCAAACACACAATCTCATCTATGCAGATCCTCGCATAATTCTCCGTCGAGTATGTGGACTTGAAGGGAATAAAATGAGTGTATTTGATCAAACTATCGACCACCACCCATATAAATTCATGTTGCTTTTGTGTCTGAGGCAAAACAACCACGAAATTCCACATTAATGTCTTCCCACTTCCAAGTAGGAACTTGAATTTCTTAAAGTAAACCACCTGTCTTTTGGTGTTCGACTTTCACTTGTTTGCAATTTAGACATTTTTCAACAAATTCTGCTATGTCCCCCTTTAAGCCTTCCCACCAAAAAACATCCCTAAGGTCATGATACATCTTTGTAGAACCAGGATGAATAGAGTAAAGATCTCCATGAGCTTCCTCAAGAATCCGATTTCTCAAATCATTGACATTAGGCACACACAAACTACCTTGGTATCTAAGAACAACATCCCCCCTTAGGAGAAGACTCATTCATGTTCCAAAGAACCAATTCTTTCAACTCCATCAATAATGTATCAAGGTGTTTCTTAGACTTCACTTCAAACACCAAAGACGACTCGGAGTTTTGATATACCACAAAACCACCATTTAGAGAATCTTCATTTCGAACCCCAAAACGAGCCAACATATGAACATCCCTCACTAGGTTTCTCTTAAATTCTTCCACATGGGACACACTTTCTGTGGACGAACAACTTAGAGTGTCCGCCACCACATTAGCCTTGCCGGGGTGATAGAGAACACTCATTTTGTAGTACTTTAATAATTCCAACCACCGTCTTTGACGAAGATTCAAATCCTTTTGTGTGAATGCTTTTTGAAGACTTTTATGGTCCGTATACACATCCACATGAACACCATACAAGTAATTCCTACATATTTTAAAAGAAAAGTTCACGACCGCTAACTCAAGATAATGAGTTGGATCATGCACCTTAAGTTGTCTAGAGGCATATGCTACTACTTTCCCATGTTGCATAATAACACACCCCAAGCCCACTCGGGATGCATCACAATAAACCACAAAATCCTTTGTACCCTCCGGTAGGGGCAATAACGGAGTGGCAGTAAGCCTATCTATAAAAATTTGGAATCTTCTTTCACCTATTTACGACCACTCATATTTCACATTCTTTTGGGTCAAAGTAGTCAAGGGAGAAGAAATGGACGCTAAATCATCCACAAACCTCCTATAATAACCCGCTAGGCCCAAGAAACTCCTAATTTTGATTGGATTCAATGATCTAGGGTAATTTTTCACCATCTCCGTTTTCGTTGGATTAACCTCGACAACCTCACAAGAGATAATATGACCAAGAAATGCCACCGGCCTCAACCAAAACTCACATTTTCTATATTTGGAAAATAGTTGTTGTTCTCTATGTACTTGCAAAACAACCTTCAAATGCCCCATATGATTACCCTCACTCTTTGAATATACCACAATATCGTTAAAAGAAAATCACGAATGCATCAAGATTTTTTTGGAACACCCTATTCATGAGATCCATAAACGCTAATGGGGTGTTAGTCAATCCAAAAGACATTACTAGGAATTCGTAATGAAGATATCTAGTCCGAAAGGCCATTGTGGGAATATATTCCTCTCTCTCCCTAAGTTTGTGATATCCCGATCTCAATTCAAACTTGAAAAAGTCACTCGCCCTTGGAGTTGATCAAATAAATCATCAATCCGAGGGAGAGGATACTTGTTGTTAATTGTGACTTTGTTGAGTTGATGCTAATCGATACAAATTCTAAGTGACCCATCCTTCTTTTTCACGAACAATACCGGAGCACCCCATGAAGAAACACTAGGCCAAATAAAGCCCTGTCTAGTAAATCTTTGAGTTGAGCATTCAACTCTTTCAATTCGACTGAAGCCATCCGATAAGGAGGAAATGAAATGGGAGTTGTATCCGGTAGCAAGTCGATAAAAAATTAATTTCCCATAATGGAGGAATACCGGGAAGATCATTTGGAAATACTTCTGTAAATTCGCTCATCACGGGGACCGACTCAATGGGAGGAATTTCGGAGTATAAAGCTTTGACTCTTACAATATGATATAAACACCCCTTAGAGATCATCTTACAGTCTTTGAACCAAGAAATGATACAGCCTCTGGGAATAGAATTTCTCCCCTTCCATTCTAAAACGGGTTAATTTGGGTCCTCCTCAAGGACCCTTTGGTTGGTCCGTTAAGAGTCGTACCATAGAGTTTCAACCCGAAACTGACTTTAATACGTATTAGACATCTTAATACCTAATTCAATTAAATTCTGACTTCTAAAACCTAGTCAAATAGTCTAAGGTACACTAGCACCTCTTGAACTAGATTTCGGACGTCATGAACGCTGACACTTTGATTCTAAAACTTCGTAGACAACTTATACTCATTATATTTGACCTTAAAACAGTGTTCTAACCCTTAGACGCACTTCTTAGGCTCTAGATTACGTCTTAGATATTCGGAATGTTACAACAATTAGGTAAACTATAGCTATGAAAGCTAATTAAGTGTTATATATGAAAATTTCCCTACTATCAATATCCATATTTTCCATGACTTGACTTCAAGAATTATCAAGTAAGATCACAAACTAAATTCAAAATTACTTAACTCTCAGCAATTTTTTTATAAAAAAAATGAGTGTTGATGTTATTCTTTTAGGTATATATATATTAAACATGTTACTGGGCAAACAGTTTGCGCGTATATCCATATCATTGAGTATATAAGTTTAAGAATTCATATGAATATATTAAGTTCTATATTTGAGTTATGAAAATAATTAATGTTTATCCTATTCATATGGTTCAACAAAGAAAAAGTTCTTGTCCCATGAAAACCCTCAAATACCTTTTGAAATTTTTGTTTTTGCGTTGATGCCTTATTTGAATTTCTACCTTTGGCTCTTCAGTATTAAAATAATTTAATTATGTTCTTAATTTCTTTTTGGTACAAATTAAAAAATAGTAAGCATATAAGTTGTAAACAAACTTCAAGAAAAATGAACAACCTTAATTTACACAATAATGAACAACCTTATTTACTAAAGTTAATTGTTATTTTGGCCATCAAGATGGTAACATAAAAGTTTATAACTCATAGCAATTCACAAAAGATCATTTAATTTTGTTGATAATTATATAATCTTTTTACTTACAAATTTGATAAAGAAAAATGTAAAAATATGTTAAGAAAGAAAAATCTTAATTCATAGTTTAAATAAATTTGAATATCTATGACCATGATTGAAATATTATCAATACACATTGTGACGCTCATTAAAATAATAATAACCTTATTTTGCATATGTAATCTACAAACAAACTTAAATAATAACGAGCAACCTTTATATACTAAAGTTAATGGTTAGTTGGCAATCTAGACCAGTAACAAAAAAATAAAGAAACTCATAACGATTAAAAAAATAATTTATTTTGCTAATAATGAAAATATAATTTACTAAAAAATTTGACAGAAATAAATGTAGCATGTTAGAGAGAAAAATATTAATTTATAGTTAAAAATATTGTACGACACATCAACATTATTGCATAATTCAGGTAAATTACATAGGATTCTTCCTCCTCCAACTTAGTAGCTTTTGAGATAGCAATTCATTCTTTTAAATTCCTCTAGTTAAATAATATATCCTTATTATAACTGTATTATTTCAATTAAATATGAGTGTCTGTTTATCATGGTTGTGATGTATCACTTTGAAGTTCATAAATTGGAGGATATAAGCCTATTAATTGTGATGCTACCCTTCAAAATTTTACACATAACTGATAATTGTCATTCATTTTTTATGCACCCCTTCAGATTTCCAAATTAAGTCATAAATTCTTTTGAACTTCAAATTAATTGAATGAAAATGTAGTTCAATAATATTATTTAGGGAAAATGCACAAGTACCCCCTAAACATATGCCCGAAATCCCAGAGACACACTTATACTATACTAAGGTCCTATTACCCCCCTAAACTTTTTTTTAAAGTAATTTTCTACCCCTTTTTAGCTTACGTGGCACTAGTTTGAAAAAAAAAGTCAACCATCGTTGGGCCCACAAGATAGTAAAAAGGGGTAAAAAATTATTAATAAAATAAGTTCAGGGGGGTAATAGGACCTTAGTATAGTATAAGTGAGTCTCTGAGATTTCGGGCATAGGTTGAGGGGGTACTTGGGCATTATCCCTATTATTTAACTAGGTAATTTACCCACGCTTCGCAAGGGCCTATGTTATCTCTATATTTTTTTAACAATCTTTCCTATAATTGCTTTTATAAGGATAAAAAGTAAATTATTCTAGTTTTTAAGAATATTTCTAAAGAAATTAAATAATTTGACATTGGCACATATTTTAAAAATTGTAAATACATAAATATTTATTATAAAATAAATTGATATCTAATTGTTTTTATATTTTACATAATTTATCATATTATACGTTATATGATATAATTATCTTGTTAGACCTATTTTTTTATGTAGCGACTAAACATCACTTTTTATATATATATATATTTTTTGTATATGAAAAATGTAGAATCTTATAATTTTATGGTTAGAATAACTCCTTTTGTAAATAGATTTATGTGAAAAATTTCGATGATAAATATGATTTTTAAATAAATTAAGACTGTTTAAAATTTACACTGCCACAACATAAATAATTTTTTTGAGACAATCTACTTATGTAAGGTCAAATGTTAACCAGTTCTCGTTATTATTAATTTGTTAGTCTAACGACATTTAGAAGCAGAAAAATAAATTTGGAACAACAACAAAATTATATTGTTGACCCTTAAGAAATTCATTCATCATTTTACTACATAAGGTCCTTCTGAATTCTTCATCAATGAAAACTTATAACATTTCCAAGAATATTTACGTATGATTGTTGCATTATGAAAGTACAAATCGATAAACGTGTTTGATTCTAGACTCATTTTAAAGAAATATTCTTGAACATTTAAAAAATAAAAAAGATTCTACCCTAGATAATTCAAAATGCCCAGCAATGACATAGGACATGAAGGATAATAAATCTATCTTAATAGACATATCTTTAAGATGTTAGTTTTGTTTATAGTAGGTTTTGTTTCATATTCTTCAAATTAAGCTTGAAGAAAATAATCACAACTTACAACAAAAATATTTAGAAGAGCAGAATGAAAAGCAAAAAAAGAAAACATTAAAAAGAATGAAAATCTTTATCATAGTCAGATTATAGGCATACTAAACAAAAAAATCAATACAATTGTAAGGAGACAACAAAACATCGAGGAAAAATATACATTCAAAGGAGTAAACTATGTAATATTCACTGATGATAACAAATCATTCTAACTAGAAAGGTTACTATGTTTTGAAATAAGATACCTTAAAAAATTTACTAACACTTTAATCAACTTTCAATCATTAAAGAACTCATAATATACATTGATAACATTTCGTAAAAACAGATATCAACATAAAAACCAAAAAAATATGGACATGGAAAGTTATTGACTCTCAGAGGATTTTCTGAAGAACACGAAATCGCATCCTTGTATGTGAAGGAATAACGTTCTTGATGAAGACATTTGAGATTTGAATGGCTTTTTTTAATGTACCTTGAACAATTTCAGTAGAAAAAACTTGCTTGAATATACAATTGACATTTGTTATTTAATTTGTACTAACAAATACTTCTAACATTAACTTTGTGTAAACATGAACAACAATGTTTAAAGCATATACTAAAAAATGACAATTTTAATAAAATAAGCATAAACTATTGATTGTAAAAAACATACTAAGATATGCAAAATTAGAATGAAACAGAATGAAAAAAATCGACTCCACTGAATGCACAGTCTAGTGCTCTATTTGTAGACAAAAAAGGGTACTATAGAAAATGATTATTGTCTCTTATACGAAAGGTCACAACTCTTTGGAAGAGTTACAAATCTTCGGAGAGGGCACAACATTTCGTAAAATTCGCAATTCTTCATAAAAGTAGCAACTCTTCATAAAAGTCGCAGCATTTCATAANTTAAACATGAACAACAATGTTTAAAACATATACTCAGAAATGACAATTTTAATAAAATAATCATAAACTAATGATTGTAAAAAACATACTAAGATATGCAAAATTAGAATGAAACAGAATGAAAAAAATCCACTCCACTGAATGCACAGTCTAGTCCACTATTTGTAGACAAAAAAGGGTACTATAGAAAATGATTATTGTCTCTTATAGGAAAGGTCACAACTCTTTGGAAGAGTTACAAATCTTCGGAGAGGGCACAACATTTCGTAAAATTCGCAATTCTTCGTAAAAGTAGCAACTCTTCATAAAAGTCGCAACATTTCATAAATATCACAACTTTTCATGACAAAAGTTACAATTTTTCATAAAAGATTCAACTTTTCATAAAAGTCACAAAATTTTATAAAAGTCACAACTTTTCATAAAAGTTATACTTTTTCATGAAAGAGGAAGGCTAATTTTGGAAATAAAATAAATTAAAAGAGAATCCTTGCTTGTGGTGGCGCCACATAGGCGGGCTTAAGGTCCTCTTTTATATATATACTAGGTAAAATAACCGCGCTTCGCACGGTGGTAAACTCCATCTATTAACTTGCGTCTCTTTTGAGTTTAATGAAATAACATATGACCATTTGAATTGACATCTCAGCAACTCCTTCAAAATCGTTGGTGGTACTAATTTGCATTGTCAAAAGAAATTGTTACTTCTTTTTTTGTGTTTCGAATAGCACATTCAAAACATGTAAAGCTTTTCGAATTTTAATCTAATATAAGAAAACATGTTTATTTATGTTGGATCTGACTAATTTGGATCCATGAAAATAGATATTTTAACTTCAATACAATATGCATTATGTTTGTGACCTTTATTTGATAGAATATGAGAATGTTATGAAACTGCCGTCATTATTTTTTTGCGGGAAATTATATAGAAATATCCTTAAGCTTGACTTCAAATGTTAAATTAAAAAATAATCTGATTTCGAGTCTCTATATACAAATGCATTAATTCATCTCCTCCTTGTTAATTAAACACTCCCACTTGTAAAATGATACTCTTGTAATGTATCTAATTTTTTATTAATTAGCAAATGAATCATTAAAAATGTGGTAAAGCACTGGCTATCTTAATTCTTTTCAAATATAGCCGAAAATACCATTTTCTAAAAGTATTCCGATTAATACTTTGACAATGCAAGTATTTTCTATTTTCACTCTCTTCCTCTATATTGGATATGAGTGAATTTGGAAATAATGTCCTTAATATACCACACAAATGCTTGAGTGTGGGTTCATACGTGAAAATAATGAAGACAACTCTACCGGATGAAACATCTTTAATTTACAAAAGTTTGTCAATATGTTACATTCTTAGTCTATTTGGATTAACTGTTTTGAGAAGAGAGATATATATTGAATAACAATAATTTTATTTGAACTTGAACCATAAATAGGAAAAATATGAATGCAAAACTAAAAAATTATCAATTAGTTATATATAATAATCCCTCACAAATTAAGGAGATTCGAACATTGTAACTACTTTATAACAAAGACTACAAAAGAACAAACAAAGAGAGAAATTCCAACTAACCTTCATCGTTTCAACAATGGACAAAGATGAAATAACATATTGTTTTTTACATGTCTTACAATTGTAAAAGTTAATGCAAAGTAAATAGTCAGTACCTCACTTGAGAATAGCAATACGGCTATGCATTCAAATTTTAAAGGTTGATGTGCACTACTTCAAATTCATTGAATATGTTAGCTTAAATGCCAACCACTATTTCTTTGACCTTCATTTCTTTATGCTTGTTATCTTGCGTGATTATCTCAAATTACATCTGACCACAACGATCCCATGCTTTTACAAGTCCCAAACTACGGACTGCAAAATCACTTGTTAACCAAAACAATCTACCTTCACATTTCAATGGGCTTCAATAGTAAAAATCAGGCAAAGCAAAAGTTATACAAGAGTAAGCAAACTGAGAAGCTCAAAATATCCTTCTTTCACTACGTATGCATGTTTATAGAATTTGTAATGATCCGTATTAATTTTACCCATGATGGATATGTTTTTGACTTGGTACACCATTTACAGTAAAGGTATCTTGTATGGCCAAAGAAAACGTAAAATGTATGTGATATACCTCGTCTCTTCTTACAATTATATGACATACATTCTGAAATACTTATTCTAATAAAATACCTAAATGTTGTACAATTTGTAGCAATGCAAAAAAATTGAAAATGAAAATTGCGTAAATTTTAATCAGACCTATAGCAAATCATGTAATGAACTCTAGTTTACTCTTCGTTTTCGAGACACCATTGTAATATTGTGGAATAATTGTGAGTTTCTAGGGTACATTTTAAATTGAAAATAGAGGATAAAAAAATATGAACAACCTTGTAGATGAGTCATAAATGTGATAATTAATAAAAAAACCTACATACATTTTCATTGCAAAAACAATTATTTGGAGACAGATTCAATGCAACCCCAAATTCCGCTAACGAAAAAGTGATTTCTACTTAATAAAAATAAAAACTACTCAATTGATGAAGGGTGAAGATCCTTGCTGCCCTGAATAACAGTTGTAAAGAAAAATATATAAGGTAGTAGGTATTTTATTTAGTAAAAAAATAAACCTTAGATTTTGATTGTACATTCATTTTTCTTTTTTGAAAACATATGAGACATTGACCTATAAGTAAAGGAAAAAGTTTGTGCATATTTACATAGAGAATGAACATGGTGAAAATTTAAAAAATCAGCATAAAATTACTCGCGCTTCCGGCGGGAATCTACTAATAATTAAAATCTATTGGTCACTAAAACTAAAACACTCTAGTATCTTACATAAAAAATTAATAATGTAAACAAAAATGAAAATTATTATATCTTATCATTTAACCTTGATTACATAAAGATAAATTAATGATGGTAAAATACATACCAGGATCTCTAACATAAGCAATGTGCCACTGAGCACTGTACACAAATATAGAATTATGAAGAAGAAGATAAAAAAAAGAAAAAGAGGTTCAAGATTTTCGTTGTTTTAAAATGAGAGGTAACACCTCTATTTTTTGAAAAGAAATGGTAGTGTAAACAAATACTTATTGTGCCTTATCAGAAAGGTTATGACTATTTAGAAAGGTCACAACCTTTCATAAAAGTCACAACTTTCATAAAAGTCGCAACTCTTCTTTTAAGTCGCAACTTTTCATAAAAGTTACAACTCTTCATTAAAGTCGCAACTATTCATAAAAGTCATAACTTTTTATAATAGTCACATCATTTCATGAAAGAAGATTACTATTTTATGGGTAAGTATTCATAAAAGACGTAACTATTAACAAAAATCACAATTTTTCATAAAAGTCACATATTTTCAATAAAGGATAAGGCTATTTTTGTAAATAAATAAATTTAGAAGGAACTTCTAGTTTGTGGAGGCACCACGTAGGCGCGCCTAGGGTTCTTTTTTATATAAATATATGATATATACATACANTTAAAGAAGACTAATAGACAAAGATAAAAAAAATAAACATAGAAGCAAAAATATAACATATGCATCCTTCTTAAGACGTTAATCATAACGTTACATAAATGAAAAAAGAAATATAAAATCGGTACATGATTCCAAATTTTTGTCAACACCTTCTTCATGTCCAATAAAAATTCAAAAGTCTTCTCCATCGAGTCAAACTAAAGCATGAATCAAATAGAAATATTATTTTATTTTCATAAAGTGATATATAATCAGGCTAAGTTAGATAAATCATATTCTTTAGATGGTGATTACTTCACTAGTTTAAATATAAAATTAAAAGGAATATTTGGGATGTGAGTTTCATGAAACAAAAAAAATGAATTTATATAGATAAAAACAGAGAAATACAAAAAGAATTGTTAAAGTTTTAAATTAAATACTATTTGAAGGTTTCAAAGGGCCAAAATCGATAAAAGAGAATAACTTAATGAATATTACATATATGCAATTGTAATACCCCTAAATTTTTTAAGTTAACACTTCAACCATCCTTCTAGTGCGTAAGTCTTTTCCAAGGAATTTAAAATTTCTTTAGTGTTAAGGTCAGGTCAGTAGATGTAGCATCTTGAGTTTTAAAAAAACAAAATTGGAAATAAAAAATATCTGAATTTTGGTGAGTTAGGCTAATATGATTTTTGGGTTAACTCCACACGAACATAAATCCTACCACAGACTGATATAGGTGTTCTACGAGGTACGTACTAAAGATCCTTGAATTATATTTCCAGCGCCACCAAGTTTTCTAAGTTTCAAGTTTAGATAAAGTGAGATATGGCCTTTTGAAGTTATGTTGTAAAATAGTGAAGGGTGTTTTGATCTTTTCCTTAACCACACAGATTGAATTCATTTAATAGTAATATTTTACAGGTCTATTGGTATTAGGTTAAGTTTTTTAATCCTAATATACACTTAGGTTTTATTTGAGAGTTCAAGAACAAAAAATAAAAGAAAAGAATAGAGGATCAAGCATTCGTCGATATTCTTGCATCTTGTTGCAGAATTTTTCCATGCATTTAATATCCAAGAGGTTTGTAAGCTTCCATATTGTTGGGTTTGTTCACCCACACGCCAAACATGTCATTTTCAGCGTACTTTCACTCTCAAAAGTTGAAGTATTTAAGTTCTTGATAGGTGTTCTTGAAATTCATTCTAAAATTTGTTTGGTTGGGGTTTTGATGATTTCTTGAAATGAAGTGATTTTTTTGAGTGGATTAGTATGTACTTAGTTTGGGTAATTTAATATAAAAAAACTTGAGAAAAGAATTTGACTAAAAGTGATATAGGATCAGAAAATAAGAGTTGAAATTTGTCAAACTTAGCCTGCGTAGAGGCTGGCGCAACGCATCCTATATGCGCCCATGGCGCTGGGGCGACGCCCGTGGAGTGAGACCATATGTTGTCTCTGAAGGTAGGGGCTGGCGCCTTGCGCTATGGTCACCTGCACACAATTTGCTTTCTGTCTATAGTCCTTTTTGAGCTTATTTAAAGTGTATATTCACTCCCTTTGATTCTAATTGGTGTTCCCCAATATACATGCAATTACTTGGTCGCTCAAGTAATATAATTTTTTTAGAAACGAGTTATCGTTCCCAAGGGACCCATAGAAACTTATATTCACAGTTCATTCCACAATTAAAGAGAAAAGTAACTAATTCAGGATATGATGATTTATGGTTAACTACGACTAGTATGCACTAAATTAAAGTAAACAATAATGAATAACTTTGATATAATGTTTCAAGAAAGATAAAAAAACAATTCCACGGTTGCAGCATGTAATGAATGTCATGCATCATATCATCGGCTTCGAACTAACTTCAATTATCAAATTAATGGTTTATAGGGTTGATAGTATGATCTGGGTTACACACCTCTCATCGCGTACCCCAACTATCTATCTAATTACATGATTTAGAAGGGATTAATAGACTTATTACGAGCATTTATATTTCATCCTATTTGATAACCAAGCAAGGTGTTCATCTTCTGGGCGTCACTCCTGAACACTAATCTCCTCAATTTAATGGGTGAACCGAGCCCTCCATGTTCCCTTGTCTATATAATCGCTCATATGGTCAATTCAAGATTAGACACTAGGTTTATCTTATGATACGCAAGCATAAAATAGTAAAACAAGAATATTAAATTAATTTGAATTGATAATAGAAGATTAATTCATGAAACCTCAAATATTCAACAATTCATTCATAGCTACAGCCCTAGAACTAGGGCGTTTAACTACTCATGCTATTAGTAATCAACAAAAAGATAATTGTTCATAACAAACCCGAAAAATCGAACAGTTAAGAGGATTATAATCTTTATTCTTGCCCTTCACACTAGACAAAAGTCGAACCTTAACAATGGAAGCCCTAGGATATATTTATAGTAGTAGATAAAGTTAAGATCAAATCCTACTCTAATTATACTTCCTCGTTTATGTTTAAAACATGGAAAAGTCATAATTGGACTGGGGTGGCGCGCCTTTATCGTGCTTAGAACATCTGCTGCTGCATGGTGCTGTGCGCTACCATCGCGCTTCGGAACAATCTCTGAGCGTCTATTCTTGTTGCGGCACACCTTCCACTGATCCTCAACAATGTCTCTACGTGTAAGGCCTAGGCGTGGTGCGCCTAGCAGGGCGCCTCAACAACGGATCAGCGTATATGGCCTTGGCGCGGCGCGCCTGCTAGTGCGCCTCCCCTAGGTGTTTCCATACTTAGCCATTTGCACGTCTGCCTTTGCTCCTTCTTTCTTCGTTCCAAATCCACTTTCTCTGAGAGTTCCTGAAATCACTAATCATGTGTTTAAGTGCATAAAGATAGAAAACAACCACAAAATCATGCTAATAAACTAAAGATAATCCTTTAACACCACCAAAACATTGGTCTAATTGACTACCTAGGCATATAAATATGCCTAAGATCACCACCCCACACTTAGACTTTTGTTTGTCCTCAAACAATCGTTACACCATCAACTCTTTTCATAACCTTGGATTTATCAATTCACCTTAAAATCAACTAAACCTTTTTAATCATGATAATTTAGTTTACATTTGATGCAATAACATTCCATATATATACAAAATACAAAACATGCTCAAAGAATGACTCTTCGATTATTCATTTTTCTCCTATTCTAATGCAAACACATACCAACACAACAACTACATACTGCTACACATGCCATAGACTCCCTCACTTGTTTATGTTTTTTTACAACCTTTAAGTCAAGCATTGTGAAAAATCACAAGGCCTATTTTTCTCAACATAATCAACTCATGCTCACAAGTAAAATTCTTACTTTCCTCAAAAAGTCATATGCTTGCCCATAGTGTAATTCAACTTTCACATCGTACTTCTTAAGTAATCAAGAGGACTTTCATTTGGTTATAATGTTGACTTCAGGTAATTGAGCGAATTTTTGAATTCATTATAGTGACTACTCCTCCCTAATGCACATGTTAGCATTTAACGAACACCATTCTTCATACTATTCTTTTCTTCTAGTACACACTTCATGACTAAATACCCCTTTATTTCTCCATGCCCTTTTATTTCTTTTCCATTTTTTAAAATACTTTTGCACTATCACCCAAACTTTAGACTTTTCATCCGAGTAAGGTGCACATTATGCTTGATAGGATCAGGGCCAATGTTTTGAGTATAGCCCTAAAATAGCCACCCTTGCTTTTAGTCGAGGTACACATTGCCACTAAGGAACAAGGCCAAATTAGGGTTTTCTTTTCCACACAATGTAGCAATTCATCCTTAGCTCATTCTACCTTATTTTTCAACCCTTCTTCTTAACATAGTGAGTTTAAGACTTCAATAGGATCAAAAGACATGGTATGAAACAATAGGTTTCTTCTTATCATGTGGCTTATAAAATGAACAAGGCTAAAGGCTCAATGCGGTTTCACAAGGTTGGTAATTTCATGGTAGGCATACAAGCAGAGTAAAGAATTGGCTATCATAATGAAACGCCTCAATCACATTCCTTAAGTCATACAAGTTACTCATTCAACACACACAAGGAAAGTTTTAGATATCAACTTAAGAATGAACTATTCAATTCTCTTCACACATGGCATTATGACACATATAACATGCTCATATAGTTGCATTATAGTATTAATACAAAATTAAGCCCCTATTTCAACATTTGAGTCAAATATAAGAACATATGCTAATTAAAAGGTCAACAAGTCATTGCATCTTTTAATGAATAACCATCCATGAAGTTTGGCTAACTTATTGGGACATAGCTTTAAAAGACCAAGGTTGGTCTTGTCTATCCTACTCTTCTATATGATTTGTTTTCCCTTAAGACAATTATCATCCATCTATCATTGGGAATTGTCACTCCTAAAATGACTTTAGGACTCGATAAATCAGTAAAATAATCATATACGGTTCAAAGGGACAATCATCAGTAAAAGTACTGAAATAAACTCTGAGGAACCCAAAAGCTAAAAATAACAAAAACAACTAAAGACTAAAACTAGACTCGATAAAGCGGTAAACAACTATATACATAGAGAATACCCCTACCCGACACTTATAAATATAAGCATTGTCCTCAATGAATAAGCAAAACAAAGTTAAAGGGTAGGAATATTCCCTGGGGCCTCTAATGCTCGTCGTCGCCACGGTCGAACATCATTAAGGCATTCGCCTCATCCTAAGCGTGGTTTTCCTCCTCCTCATCATTTCCTCATCAGATGTGAGCTCATCATCGTCCACAGTCTCCAAAAATGCTGGACTAGTCTTGTATAGATAGGCAGCACTATCCCTCAATGGATAACATTCTGCCAAAGCGTCCATTGCATCATTAGTGACTTAGCGGCCTCCAATTCGCTACTGCAACTCAGCCATACCAAACATGTGTGCAATAATGTTGTCATCGCGAGCTTGCTTGTCTTGAACCGAAAAGACTGGCATATGCAGTGTGTATAGTGCCTTTGTGCGATTGACATCAACCAACTTAGCCGTCAACTCTAATGCCAAGCAACAGTCATTTCCAACTCCTGTTTCTCAATCTCATGACTCCTCAGAAAATAGGTAATTAACCTCCCATAACAGAATCTCCACCTCAAATTATTTCGAATCATCATCATGTTTTGTCTCAAAATAGCCCCCACATTAACAGGCATTCCTTTAATTAACATGTCAACTAACACCACCGTATCCCGAGTCACATCAGTCAAGTGTTTAGAGGGAAGGAACACACTAAACACTATCTTCAACCACACTCTAGCAACTTGATTAAAATTTGCAAGCTGTAGGGTATTATGCCTCCCTGTGTTGTTACTCCTCTCCCATTGAGAAGTAGAGACTAGAATAAACTGTGCTTTTAACGACCAATTCATAACGAAGGAATACGGTCCTTAAAAGTGAATTTATAGCTACAATATTTTTTCAGATGTTAAAGATCCATTTTTATTTAATATTAGCATTGTTATAAATATATGCAGACATTAAAATAATTACTATCCAATTATTTATATACTAAAAACATTACTAAAATTTTAATTTAATTTTTCTTATTTTTTCACCAAAAACACACTCCAAAATAAAAAACAGAGACTCAATAATGTCTCTTCATTCAATATTTTTCTCATAGAATTTAACAGAAAGCTCATTGGGCACACATCTCTTAGATATGAGCGGTCAATTGAGCTATGGTTGGAGAAAATTAAGGAATCATTACACGAATTCGCAAGCACCTGCTCTCCCATGTTCTCTTTGAATGAAATCAACTAAGCAGAGTCCAATTATGTGTGTCTCACCAAGGTTTGTTAGAGAAATTAGCATATACAGAGCACACGTTTCTCTTGTAGAAGCTATAAAAAGATGATCTTCATCTCTTTTGTTTGGTTGGAGAAC
>NC_028637.1:11675000-11684436 GCF_001406875.1 Solanum pennellii | reverse complement strand
TATATATATATATATATATATATATATATTTCCTTTATCTATCTCAAAAGTTATAACTGAAACATCTCTCTAATGTTAAATATCTCTGAATTATATTAACTACCCAATAAGACATAATAATTATCTAGTTATGTAAATAAACATGAACAAAGTATAAATTTACAATTGCAGCAATCACTAAACAAATAACTAACTAAAATCACATAATTAGTTTTCTGAAACTTACCAAGAATCTTCAGAAAGATGTCGTCTTCAACTTTTCAACAATAAATTGTTAGTTCTTACTTATGTTGGTGTATTTGTAATATCTTTTGTTGATTGAAGATTATATCACCTAATAAGGAATGGATGCAACATGTTCAAGCTAGACTTGATAATGCTTACATCATTGGAGTGGAAAAATTTTTGGATTATGCATTTACAAAATTGAAAGAAACACAAGAAATATGTTGTCCATGCATCAAGATTTGGAATGCATCTTCCAAATCTCGTGAGATGGTTAGGTCACATCTATTAGTGTATGGAATAATTTAGTGTTACACTTTTTGGTATAATCACGGGGAGAGGTTAGGTGAACACTAACAGTTATGATTTTGTTTAGGCAGAACCAAATCTGAAGCAAAAAAATTCTACGGCCTATTAAATGGTTATGAACTACCATTATATGAAGGTTCTAAAGTAAGAAAACTTTCTACATTAATTAAGTTACTTCATATTAAACTATTGGCCAATGGAGTAATGCTTCATTTACAATGTTGTTGAAGATGTTAAAGGAAGATTTATTGCCTAATAGATCAAACTTGCCATATTCATATTACAAGGAAAAGAAGGTAATTCGAAATCTTGGACTTTCTTATGATAATATAGATGCGTGTAAGAACAATTGCATGTTATACTCGAAGGATGATAAGATTCTCAAATTTTGCGAAGTGTGTGGCGCATCTAGATGGAAGGAAAATTAACGCAATGGGAAACACAATATAAACATGGTAAAATAATACCATGAAATACTTTACGTTATTTCCTCTTAAGACAAGACTTTAGAGATTGTCTATGTCCTCAAAAACATCTTCTTTGATGAGATGACATCATGATGAAAGAGTTGATGATGGAATAATGAGGCACCCAGCTTGTTCAGTTGCATGGAAGAGACTTGATGAACTTCATCCATCTTTTGGTATTGAGTCTCGTAATGTTCGACTTGGACTTGCTAGTGATGGTTTTAAACCATTTAAAAATTTTAAAACTCCATATAGCATTTCGCATGTCGTACTTATTCCTTATAATTTGTCAATTTTGTTATGCAATTTTGTTATCTTTTATTTTGTCGATGCTTATTCCTTGTCCTGAATGTATCAGGGATGCAATTGATGTATCTCAAACCTTTGATAGATGAATTAAAAGAATTATGGGGAAGTGGAGTTTTTGAGACATTTGATGCGTCAGTTAAACAAAATTTACGTTACATGCAGCTTTGTTATGGACAATTAATGATTTTCCAACATATGGAAATTCGTCAGGATGGAGTACCAAAGGAAAATTATCATGCACCTGTCAACTAGGTTGGTAAATGGTCAAAAGGAGTGTCATATGTATCATAGACACTTTCTTCCTCTAAATCACAAATAGAGGAAAGATAAAGATTCATTCAGTGACACAAATATGAAAAGGTTACCGCCAAAAATATTAAATGGTAATAATATTATTGATGAAGTAGGTGATTTAGTTTGTCTAGAACAATCAAAGGATTCAAGGAAGAAGATTTAAATATCACACAAGAATAGGGCTGATAATTGGAACAAGAAGAGTATTTTCTTTGATCTTCCATATTGAAATACTCTATTGTTGCGATATAATTTAGATATGATGCACATTGAGAAGAATATTTGCGAAAATATTTTGGGGACAATTTTAAAAGTCAAAGGAAAAACCAAATAAAGAAGGAATTATGCATCCGATAGAGAGATGGGATAAATATGGGTTACCTACTGCATGTTACACATTATCTCCTACAGAGAACAACAAATTCTTGGCTTTCTTAAAGAATTTAAAGGTCCCAGATGGGTTTTCATCAAATATTTCTCAATGTGTCAACCTTAAAGTTCGGAAACTTTTAGGATTGAAAAGCCATGATTGCCATATTATTTTATAACATTTACTTCCACTTGCTTTGCGTGGTATGCTCTGCAAATCTGTTGTTGAACCACTTATTGAGCTGTTAATATTTTTTAAGATACTTGGAACAAAATGTTTAACAATAGCTGAGCTAGAGCAAATAGAAGCCCAAATTCCAATAACTTTGTGCAAGTTTGAAAAGGTCTTCATCGCTGCATTTTATGTTATCATGGTCCACTTGCCAATTCATTTAGCTAATGAAGCTAAGATTACTGGACCTATCCAATATCGATGGATGCATCCGGTAGAACCATAACTATACTTTCTAAAATAATTTATTCGTAACATGGCTTGCCTAGAAAGTTGTTTTGCATAGGGATATATATCATTTGAATGTATGACCTTATGTTCAATATATTTGATTAATATGGAGAAAAAATTCATTCGCCATGAAAGGAATTCTTATAGTGGTTCTATTGAATCTGATGGAGGTTTAAAAAAATTTTCTCAACCCGAAAAAAGTTTGAGGGGTGACAAACTAATCAATCTTGATTCAAGCGAATTTGAGCTTGCACATTTTTATATTTTGAAGAACTGTGATGAAATTCAACCATTTTTCGAGTAAGTAATGACTCAGTCAAATAAGTTACTCTTATATTATCCATATCCTTCCATAAAATTACATGTTATACTTCAAATTAAAGGTGAGAAGTTAAGCATTTGTGTATATTATATCAATTAATGAATAATAATTTCTAAACAATGTACTTAAATTTGATAGCTTGTGGAATTGCACAAACACGATGAGAGTAAGAAGATAAAAGATTTGCTCTCACTCTCACGTGGTCCTCTTCAATATGTGACATTTTTAAAAGCTATGTTACTAATGGATATGAATTTCATGTGTGAGATCACGATAAAGGCTTGCGAACACAAAATTGCGGGGTGGTTGTAGTTTGAGAAAGATGAAGAGAATAAAAATATTTGTTATTAAGGAGAGTTAACCAAGATTCTTGAATTACCATTTACTGGTGGGACAAGAGTGGTTTTATTTCGATGTGTGTGGTTTGACGTATATGATCAACAAATTGTAATTAAAGTAGATGAATATGACATCGTAAGTGTCAACTGCAAGCGATTTATGAAAATAAATGAGCCTTTTATTTTAGCCAATCAAGAATCACGAGTGTTTTATGCTGATGATCTTGCAAATAATGGATGTCATATTGTACAAATGGTCCAAGCTCATAATTCTTTTGATGCTGGTGATAAAGAGGATGACGATTCGGCATAGCTTCAAGGAGTCTAGGAGGCAGTTGTGACTTTATATTCATGTTTTATTTCTGAGTTCGCAACTTATTATACTATGATGTTGAATTAGATCCTAAAAATACCCTTGACGTTCTAGTTTCTATTTTCAAGTATTTTCTTCGTGATTTTCTTGTTGGTGCTTATATATGGACTATTTATTAGTAGTAACGTAATATTCTTCATTTACATGTAAATTGTGCTTAAAAAAATTGAAGCTTGTTTAGATTTTATGCGCAGATTCTGAGTCACTTGTAATTAATTATTTTTCTTTGTCAAGATTCTTTCATAATATCTATCTTCTGAAACTGATATTCTATTACTAGGCTGACCACATCCTGTCATTATTTTGAGATGTATTAGTTAGGTTGTAGATATCTCGAAATTAGCCACTTTCAATATGTTAAATTCATGTCATTTTTATCTTTGTAGTTGAACATATAGTCTTTGTACAGTGTAATATCATCGATAAATAAAATACTTTTACTTTTCATATAAAGAAAGGGATGTAATATTGAAAACTTGTTAAATGACTTTTCTCCTATTGGATGAACTAACAAAGAACTGATTTTTGTACTAGGTTTACATGGATCCATAAAAAATTTAAAACTCTGGAATGAAATTAACTTTCAAGCCTTATTAACTTGCATACCTTCCACTTGGTACTTTAGCAATTAGGGGACGAGGGAAAAGCGTATGATATTTGGGATCTGTAAGAGTAAGGGCTTAAAAAGAACTCCAATAAGCAAAAGTCTAAACATCAATCCATCAACATCTTGTCGAAATGATCGAGTACAAAATATTTATCGTGTACCTCCTGGTTGATCCAGCTAAAGATAATGTTACCTGCTCTCCATAAGTCGAACTGTCGCAAGATGCTCAAACAAATGAAATAAGTATTTACTGTCTCAAACAATTTTCTTTTGTTGTTTTTTGTGTGATGAAATATATCCGATATGAACTAATATGCTGGTGCATGTGAGTCTGAAAATGCAAAAAAGGTTAGAAGAACAAACATTTGTAAAAATGTTGCACGACTCAAACCTAGAGAAAATTTGAATATTAATTTTACCAATCGAGTTGTTGGAAAGAATTATGCCTCATCTGTGAGACACTTGGGTATTTTAATTCGTGATCGTAATATGTTTTCATTACGGGTGCACTCATGGACACATATTAAAGAAGATCAGCTAGAGAACATATGGGATGTTCTTATTGTAAGTATTTGTAGAGTTTTATTAGCTTAATATCTGACTTCTCATACAAAAAAAGTAAGATCAATGCTCTATAACTATGAAAAGCATGTGGGACTATTAAGGTAAGTATTTAGAGAGTTATTAGCTAATTGCAACAGATCTGATTTCTCTTATGGAAAAATGTAAGACAACAACATATTTTATGCAAACATTTGGGATTTTGTTATGGTATTTACGAAGGTATAAGCTTATCGCTTCATTTTTTACTTTCTCATCTTGAAAAAGAAACACTAACGGGACACATTTTATGTCGAACATGTCGAATGTTATGATAATTATTTAGAGAGATATAGCTGATAGCTTCGTCGCTCACTTCTCATCATGAAAGAGTAAAATTAACGTGGTACATTTTATACAAAACATTATCTATATAACATTATAGTAATGTTTGCAAAATAACATATATGTTGCTGTTGTAGTTTGTATTATCTACTCTCTCGATCTCGCTTATTTTTTCATTTTTTCACTTGATCCAGTCCACCGGCTAATCATGCATTTCTCATGACATATATATCACCATCCACTGTAAGAGTACCATAAGTAGGAAATCTAGATTCAGTTCACTTCTAGTTTGGCTGAAAGTTTGAGATTATGTTTAATGGTACCTGTGAAATATTGTAGGATAAATTTAGCTGTGACTACATAATGCTAAGAAATAACATGTCCTTCAAATATGAGAGGTGTGTGGAATAACTATAGAGGATCACTTCATAAGATTATGAAGTCTAAGCCATTTGGTGATGCTCTAAGAGATGTGCCAAGAGGGGTAGACAAGAGTGATTGGGAATGGCTGGTTAAGGAGCATTTGTTAAGTCACAAGTTTATGGTATAACTAAAAATTATTTATTTATTAACATGTTATTTAAATATACTAACTATATTTTTTATGGTATGTTGTGAATAAAGGAAAGAAGTGAAATAAACATTGTCAACAGGTCCAAGTTGAGTATGCCTCATCGTACAGGGAGTAAGCCTATTAGAGAAATTATTTATGAATTGTTAAGTAAGTTTTGTAACTCTTGAAGAATCCTCTTATTTGCTAAAATTATTTAAGATGATTTTCTTTACTTGTTTATTTGTATGTTAAGGGAGGTAAAGATGGTAAACAATAAAAAATGCATAAGATCTTCATGGAGACACGTAATAAGGATTACAAGCTTGTCGAACCTGAAACTAATGCAAAATATGTATGTTTAGTGATAAATTTTATTTTTAATCATTTATCTTTGCCTGTTGTATTATTTTACGTTTTCTTGTATTCTACAGGCTGAAATCCAAAAATTGGTTCAATCTGATTCTTCTATTACAAGTATTGAGGTTGTAGAAAAGTTTTTTTTTGACCTCAATGTAAGAGTCATGTAATTGGATTTGGTGGAGGGATAACGGCTAAAGAGTTTAAAGGTGGAAACTCTTCGAAGACTGCATTGTTAGATAAATTGAATGCATGTGAAAAAGAAAATGAATCACTAAAATGACGCATGGATAAGTTTGAGAACAGATGTGAATGCATGGATGAGCTGGAGCGAAAATATGAACATCTTGCTATAGTACTACTTGGTTAGCATTCAACACCTGCGTCTTGAAGTGATAAATAGATAGTAACATTAAACAGGTTAGTAAATCAATTTTTCTTTATCTTTGTGGTGTACTCAAGATACATAGAAGGACTTCGAAAGCCCATTTTTTCCTTAGTTTCTTCTTATAACGTGCTTGCTATTTACCATGTACAATTGATTCCAAGTATCAATATCCTAATTGCCTCTAGTAGAGTGCAAAATCAAGTCCCATTGCATAGTGGATGTTGTATTTTAATTGTTGCCCCTAAGTTTTACACTTCATCTGGTTATATGGACAAGTATACCCTATGTTTTTATGTTTAAGGTGAAGGTTGTGTTCTATTCGGAGGTTGCTAATCGTACCATTTTTCAATAGATGGAAGCCATATCTAAATGATCATGTGGTCCGTTGTATTTAAACATATATATAAACACCTAAGTTTGTAGTACCAAGATTTTTGCCGCATTCTTTCATAGTGAATATTATATTGCTTTTAAAAAATATAGTATATGTTATGTTCTCAATGAATCCTCGATTACCTAAACGATCCTTGTGTACGACAAAAATATTACCAAACATAATACTAATCTGAACATATACAGTACACAAAATCCTGGCTAAAATTTCAAAAACTTTATCATCAGTCTGATTACTAAGTGAAATATCTTCAAAATGCCTCAAATCTTTTTTCTGCCAAGCCAATTTCTGCGCAAATGCTTTTTCGTAACTAACCATTTCATTAATCACTAATGTAAAGCAATTATAATATCGATAGCTAACTACACACAACTAGATATCCAATATATCCTATAGATCCTACTCAGTCACAACCAAATCTTAAAGTAGACATGAGACCGATAATCCTGGGTGGGCCTCGAATACTACAAACCAAAGCTATCTCTTTTGCAATGGCATTTGACTCTCTACTCCTTTGTTCAGAAAATCACATATTTCTCATCCACAGACAGTGTAACAATTCTGTGTGGACCATTTTGAAAACTTTAGCTTCTTGTGTCTTTCCCTTCACACGCCTTATGACTTCGGTATGATGTTGGTCCCATGGCAGGGATCGAATAAGCATGGCGTGGATCTACTGCCTCTTCATGCTGACCCTTCTTGTCTTAATTCTCAAATTTGGCATGCCTATTTTATCCATGTTTATAATTCTCTTACAGTGAACTGTTAATTGATTAAATTATCCACTGAATCCCTTCATTCTGCATGAATGCTTCATTTTCCATTATATCTTGTAGTCGATTTACTTCTCTGTATCTATGTTCTATATTTGCATGTGTTGTTCCTTGATGTATACGCATCTCCCCTATTTTTTTTGTATATTCCCATAGTATTTTCCAATCCTTATTGGTCATTCTTGTTAGGCCTAATGAATCTTATTCCACCGACTCTTGATATTGGCAACTCTGGAATGTTTTCATGTTCTGCTTCATTCATATTAGAGATGTTACTGTAGCAAGCAGAAAATATACTATCCCGCCCTCTTAAAAAAAAAACTAAGTTGGTGCCTTTGGATGTTCTCTCTATTTTGGTATGATGGGTCTCATACTTTTTCTTGTGTGATTTATTTATTGAACTGGAAGTCTGCTTCCCAAAAGATGACCCATCCTATTCCTCTCTCTTATCATGTTCTTTTCTACTACTAAAAAGAAACAATATCTCATTAATACTACTAATTAGCTTCTAATTACGTTTCTACAGAATTTTATGATAATTGATTTGGATTTTTGAGAGGAAAGCAGGAAAGAGTTATACTAGTCCGTTGTTAGTGTATTTTGTTTTTTTGGCCTTACAAAATCATTGTTGATCATTCCAGAAAATCGTTAAATACTTAATAGATGTTGGGAAGAGATCACAACTTTTTGTTTACATGCCTTCATTTTTTCAAAGTTTAATATTTTGTATCTTTTAAAGCATGTTTTAGTACATACTTTTTTATTCCCTGTTTTAAATTGACATAACTTTTTTCTTACAGATCTTGAATTTCAAGACGGAGAATATATTGTTCAACAATGTACAGAGAAACTTGAAGTTCAAGATGGCTTTTACTTTTGTTAGGGGTTGTTTAAATTAAAGACAATGTCATATCAATTATGTTTTTGCAATTTTTCTCTTTTTTAGGAGTTGGTATAGATATGTTATGCTACTTGAATATGATATATCTTTCTGTAATTAGATTTTTTGTATTAACCATGACACTTCTATTATGAATTCAATTATTTAGTTTGTTTTGAGTGTTTTCGTATTTACTGTATAAAATTTTCTAAAAAAACGAATGAAATTGTCTCCTTTCAACTCTCTTATAATTGGATTCTTAAATTTATTTTAATAAACTACAATTAGGGCCAAGAATTGTGGTCTTTAATAGTATTGGTATTGCAATTAGAATATAATTAACGAAAAAAATTTGGGTTTTAGAAGTGCTTGTACAAAGGGCAAATCCAGTCCTTAGAAAGGCCATATAACGACCGCAATTTATATTGTCACTAAAAAACCTTTTAACGACAGGATTTGAATTCGGTAGTTAACTTTTAACCTCAGCACTTTTAACGACCGGCGATGACTGGATTTATGACGGTCGTTCATAACTTTTAGCGACTGGATTTGGACATATAACGACCATATTTCCCTTTGTTAAAAAAACCATTTTTCTTGTAGTGAAACTCAACCCCAGACAAAGTTTGTCGGATATCTCTATACGGATGTTTATCCTTCAAATTGTTAAAAAAAATTAGAATCACAATTCGGGGTCCCCAATACCACATTCACAACACGGGAAGAAAATTTTACATTTTATTTCCTCACAGTCACAGTCTTATACTTAGTTTCAGTAACCAATTTGAATAAAATTCATTCACCAAAGTCAAATTACAATCTCCAGGATTATCAAACATAAGCCGAAATTCTAACTCATTCACAGTTCTATATATAGTTGAAAATTTAGACTATAACCTTACCTTATGCGCATATTCGTACCGCATGTATTTCGCTTCTCGTTGACACTCGAACTATTCCCAGCCATACCTCTCTACTACCTTCTTACCAATTTTTGCACCCGTTCCCGGCCACTTAAGGACCCGCAAGTTCACCGTTTCGACACCTCTTCAAAGCCCTCACATTCTTTACATTAGGTGTCATTAAACCCTGTTAAGAAAAAAAAGTGAGAAATTTGGGGGGGGGGGGGG
>NC_028637.1:11606616-11674978 GCF_001406875.1 Solanum pennellii | reverse complement strand
GGGGGGGGGGGGGGGGGGGGGGCGAAGGAGTATTAGGTGAGAGGGATAAGAAATATTTTTGAATGGAGTAGAAAAGAAAGTCGAAAAGGGTGGGATTTATAGGGTGTGAGGGAGAGAGAGGGGTTGTTAGAGTTGTTTATGGAGGGTAGCGGGGTTTATGAGGGGAGGAAAAGAGTTGGGGAAGAAGAAAAAGATAGGTTTTGGTTGTTTATGGGGGTGAAATCGTTGGAATGGGGGATTAATAGGGGATTTGGAGGGTTTTATTTTTGGTGGGTCAGGCGAAATCCGGGTTTAAAACATAATTTTTTAAAAGTTGGGCTTTGGGGCAATAGAGGCGCGGTGCGCCTGTATAGCGCCTAAGAAGAGCCTCTATTCGTTTTTGCTGGCGCAGTGCACCTGCTAGTGCTTCAGCCTGCACAGGCAAGGTGCAATAGCTGCGTAGTGGGACCATACCACGTGTGATCCTGGCCTTTGTCCGTCATGTGCTGGAGCAGCGCGCCTCCCAGTGTGCCAGCCTTCACACACAATATTTTTATTTATTTTTAAACAAAGGTATAAATAATGAAAAATCGCTAATTTAATAAAGCTAACAATCTAAAAATCTAGACAAACAAAAACGCAAAAATTTTGAAAACAAACTACCTAATTATTACATAGTATCCATGGGTTGCCTCCCATGTATAGCTTTATTTAACGTCGCGGCACACCGCAACTTGAATCGTCTATCATTTAGCCCAAGCACCTCCCAATCAAGATCTGACGGATAGTCTCCGCCCACTATTAAGTTCACAATGTCCGCATACCATGGCACTTCAGAGATATCCAAAGCCATAAATTTCTCATCTCGAAACTCTTCTCGTATTCGCTCAGCCTCATTTACATGTGAGAAGTCCTCCAACATTTGTAAGTGGTCCGCTATCTTATTTTTGTACCTTTCCTATCTTTTGATCTCAAGGTCAAATTCTTGGAGAAGTAGTATCCAACAAATTTGTCTTGGTTATCCTCCTTCTTATTGAATAAGTACCTGATAGATGCATGGCTACTGAAGACAATTACTTTGGTGCTTACAAAATACGATCTAAACTTGTTGAAGGTGAACACTAGAGCTAGAATATCCTTCTCAGTTACTGTGTAATTTGCTTGCATAGAGTCAAGGGTCTTGCTTGTATAATAAATGGGGTGGAACACTCTATTCTTTTCCTGTCCCAACAACGCACCTACTGCTACATTGTTTGTATCACACATAACTTCAAATGGTACTTCTCATGTTCAATTAGAAAAGGAGCCTCAATTAAGCTCCGTTTCAACATCTCAAAAGCTCTTAAACACAATGCATCAAAGTCAAACTGCACCTCCTTTTCTGAAAGGCTGCACATGGGACGTGAAATCTTGGGATTATCCGTGATGAATCGCCCGTAAAAACCTGCATGGCCAAGAAAACTACGCACCCCATTTTACAGAAATAAAAGGGGGTAAATTTTCAATGACTTCTATTTTGGCCTTATCCACTTCAAAACCAGATTTAGACACCTTGTGTCCCAATACTATCCCCTCTGTAACAAAATAATGATACTTCTTCTAGTTTAATACTAAGTTGGTGTCTTCACATCTAGAAAGCACCTTATAAAGATTCCGTAGACATACGTAAAAGGATTTCCCAAGGAATGAAAAATCAACCATGAATACCTCTACAAAATCTTCCACCATTACATAAAAAATGGACACCATAAACCTTTGAAAAGTCACCGGTGCATTGCAAAGTCCAAATGGCATGCGTTTCAAATCATAGTTTCCATATGGAAAGGCAAATGTGATCTTCTCCTAATCTTAGGGTGCAATAATGATCTGATTGTACCCGGAATACCCATCTAAGAAGCAGTAGTACAAATGTCAAGCTCTGATAAATGAATGGTACAGGATAATGATCATTCCAGGTAGCATCATTTAGTTTCTGGTAATCCATACAAATACGACACTGGTCCCTGTTCTCGTAGGAAACGATTAATTCTTTATTCCTTACCACAGCCATACCTCCGTTCTTTGTAACACATTGTACCGGACTTAGCCACTTGCTATCAGAGATCAGGTATACAATCACAACATCTAACCACTTTATAACTTTCTTCCTTACCACTTCTTTCATCTCGGGATTGAGACGGCATTGTTGTTATTCTTTGGATTTGTAGTCCTCTATCATGTAAATTCTATGCATACACAATGCCGGACTAATCACAAGTATATTAGTCATGTCCCAAAAATTTCTTTCTTTCTTCTCTTCAATATCCTCAATGCAGCCTCAACCTGTAAATCAGACAAATCTGCAGAAAGTATAACATGTAATGTTTCATTAGTACCAAATACACATACCTTAAGTGAGCCGGTAGATTATTTAGTTTCAACTTAGGGGCTTCTACTTTCGGTGGTTTTGGTGGAGGGCCTACCTCGCAATCTAATGACCCTACATGAGTCATATGAATGTCTACTAAAGCTACATTTAAGCATTATTAAGTCTTATGAGCTTCAGTATCTCCCTCTAACTCATGACCCCCTATCACTTTCTCTAACGGATCTTCTGGTATAAGCAAATGTTATTCTACTATGTGATAAACCTCAGTAATAGACGACAAATCTTCATAAATAGAAGGCAATTTGAAAGCGCAGTAGACATCAAATACTTCAACCTTCTCATGTGCCATCATTGTTAGTTGACCAGCTGCTACATCAATCAATACCCTATCTGTGGCCAAGGAAGGTCGTCCGAAGATGAATGAGACTTTATCGAGTTCAAATTCTAAAATAATAAAATCTACAGGAAAATCAATGAACCTACTTGCACTAGAAAATCTTCTACCACCCTCTCTGTCCTAACAATCGATCTATCCACGAGTTGGAGAATAACAGTTCTTATTTTTGGACTCCCCAACCCAAGCATTTGATACAAAAATAAGAGCATCAAATTTATACTCTCCACCAAATCACATAACCCTCGGCCATGTGCCCTTTGCCCAATAGTAATTTGCACAGTAAAACTACCAGAATCCATGAACTTTTTGGGCAGTCTATTTTTGATCCTTGAGATGCACTCCTCAGTATGTGATGCAGTTTAATACTATATGAGCCTCCACTTGCTCTCCATAATGTCCTTCACGTATTTAGCATACATCGAAATAACCTAAAAAATGTCAATCGAAGGTAGATCAATCTGGACGTGTTTAAGTAGAGAGAAACTTACTCAAGCATTCATCTTTTGTGTAAATTTACCCGGACGTCCGTTAAGACATAATTTATGGAGCCGGTTGGTAACCACGACCAAAATGGCCCATTTTCAAGTTTAAACGAGGCCCAGAGCAGGAAAACTCTTCATATAACCGACTTTCATATGCAATAGTCCACCATCTTTTTTGGTTATCAAGAATTTCGAGATGATTTTTTCCAACAATTTACACGAAAGTCTATTAAGACCCTATATATAGAGCCGGTTGGTCATCACGACTAAAATTGTAACGTATCTCAAATTTAGAGAGCTAGGAAGAAGCTTAGAAGTTGAAATAGTCATTGTGAAAAAAAAATTATTAAAATCTGGAAATTTTCTTATGTTGGAGAAAAGTGAAGTTTGGTCAACACCAAATGGTCATAACTCCTAGATCAGGATGAGTTACAGGTATTTCTTGATATGGTGGGAAATCTCTTGGAGAGATCTTTCCAACGGCGTTGAGTTTGCACGATTTCGATTTCATATGAGTGAGATATGTCTTTCAGAAGTTGGGTTGTTGTATTAAGGATAGTCCAATCTAGATTTGGGAAGGGCGAAGTTGTCTTTTATTTAACCAATTATTTAATTGTTTTTTTGTAATAAGTATGGGTCAAAGCTATTGCCATTCAGTTTACGTATTTAGAAAGCAAGTGAGGGTTTTGAGAGAAGAGAAAATAAGAGGAGAAAGGATAAGAAGAATCAAGAACACCAAGATCGTTGAGTGGATTTCGTCGGGGCTAATCCCTATCGAGGTATGTGAGATCATTTGGTGTTGGTTTCTTTCACCATCCCTCAAACTTTATTCAATATAGCAATATAGAGTTTTTTCAATGAAAATCTTGAAGTTCTTGATGAAAAGTTGTGAAGTTCTTGCTGATTGAATTGTAGTTGATCTCTAGTAGTTTTTATTCCGGACTATTTTCGAGGACAAACTATTAGGTTATGTGTTATTTAGGTATCTTAACTGTTTGGGGTAGGATCCATGGGAATTTGGGAGGTTTAGAGATGAAAAAAAAGAAGAAAAGTCGGAGGTCCTCTCAGACACCCCTTGGGGCACCACGCCTTCTAGACCGCCTCAAGGTAGGCTCTGTTTGACAGGCCCTGGTGCGGCGCGCCTCCAAGAGTGCCCCAGACTAGGGTCTTCAAGACAAGCCCTGGCGGCCTGCACCACGACCCCCTTGAGACCGCATTCTTTCCCTATTTTTCCGTACTAGTTCCTAAGTGATGTACCCACATTTCCTAGTTGATTCCATTACTATAAGGTACATCCAAAAATCATGAAATCATGTATAAACATGAGATCATTAACCTTGAATACATAATCCAATTCAATGAAAGTTAGGATCAAAGTCTAAGAAGCCATGAGTTAAGTCTAAAGGTTAAGAAGTAAGACATTGTAAAGTTTCATAAAGTTCCAAGAGTCTTATTTAAACGTTTTAACTTAATTTTAAGGCTCAAGTCTCTAGTTAAAGATAGAGTAAAAGTTGAAGTATTTCCTTCAATTAATGGAACTAAGTATTTACCTAAAGAGTTGAAGTTCATCCTTTAATGAAATATATGTGATCCAAGTATTTCCCTAATAGTCATTTTAAAACCCAAGTTTCAAGCTTAGTAAAGAGTAAAGAGTAAATACGAACAAGTTAAGTTGAAGTTGTTTTCTTCTAAAATTTAGGGAGACTATGTTTCTCCAAAGAGATTTTGAAATGTTCTCACATTTAAACAAGGAAGCTAAGTTTTCCAAAGAGCCTTCTGGCTAGTTTTCAGAAAAGAGTTATATCTTTATAAAATGAAGCAAGTAGGGAAACTATGATTCCAAAAAATGTTTTTAAAGCTATATTTTGGGCAGTAATCTCAAACCATGGAATTAGTATGTTTTAAAAATGTAAGATCTAGTATATTTTTGTTATTAGTATTGAGCGCCGATGTGGGGATGCGAGTTTTAGATTAACTCAAGTATCCATGAAAACAATGTAATCATCATTGGTAGAAAAGGGTCATACTTTTTAGATGAACCTATTCGCAGTTTACTAGTGGATCCATTAGGCAGTTCAGGTCCAATAGTTTGGCAGTTTTAGGATTGTCCTTGACAGCATGAGCTAAAACTTTGTATCATCACTATAACTATTAAATGATGGTTATAGATTAGAGAACTCCCCAGTAGTAGTTTCATGGTTCCTCAAGAGGTTATACTTAGTATGAGACTTCATTCATGCATTGCATGAATAGACTTTGAGAGGAAGCATAATATATTTTCTTTATTATTATGGTTATGAGATTATGTCACATTATTTTGTATGTAAACGTAAATTTTAGAGTTAATGGTATCTTTGCATATACAGAGTTGAAAACCATGTTTTAAATAATTTTTCATTATATTGTACAAGTCTTCAAACTGCTATGTATTTAAATGAGTACTCATAATGATTTAGTTAAATAAGAATAGCCGAGGTAAGTGTTATTTCTTACTCCTTTACAAGACTATGTTGTGTTAGCTTCGTACTCGTACATTTGTACATTCAATGTACTATTCGTATAGTGATGCAGACACATGTAACTAGGATCGACATGCCATCACACCTTTAATGTAAGCACCTCAGAGCCTCCCTTTATTACGGTGGACACCCTTACCTTTTACTTATGTTCTAACAGTTTTTAGTTGTTAGGATTATTACGGGTCTTGTCCAAACATCCATTTGTAATTTAAAGGATTCACAGACAGATAGAGTTAGTTCTTTAGTCTTTTCATATCTTTTGCGAACAATAAAACTTTAGGTTCCATTTTGGGTTAAATATTATTTTAAAGTTATTTCTTGAGCTAAGTCCTAGGGTGTAGGCTCGGGGAGAAACAAAAATGACTTATTTTCAAGGTCAAACGAGCCCCAGAGCAGACAAACCCCCCTTTTACCGATATTTGTGTCCTATAGTCCACAATTTTTTTTGGGGATCCATAATTTCTAGATGATTTTTGCCAATAAATTACATGGAAGTCCGCTACCACCTTATCTATGGAGTCGATTGGTCACCCAGACCAAAACGGTCCATTTTCAAGGTAAAACGAGCCCAGAGTAGGCAAACAACCCATTTTGCTGATTTTTTTATGTTATAGACCATCATCTTTTTTGGTGATATGGAATTCTGAAATGCTTTTTGAAAAGAATATACAAAGACGTCCGTTAAGACCTTATCTATGGAGTCGGTTGGTCAACCCTGCCAAAACAGTTCATTTTCCAGGTCAAACGAGCCTAGAACAGGCAAACCCCCCAATTTATGGATTTTCGTCAACTATAACTGAACCATTTATTTGTCTGATCCGGAATTTCGAGATGATTTTGCCAAAGATTACACAGACATACATTAAGACTTTATCTATGGAGCCAGTTTGTTACCACAGCTAAAAACAAGCAATTTTCAAGGTTAAACGAGCCCATAGCAGGCAAATATATCATCTTACCGGTATTTGTGTGCTATAGTCCACCATCTTTTTGGTTATCCGGTATTTTAAGATGATATTTGCCAAAAAATTACACGAACATCCATTAAGACCTTATCTATTGAGCGGGTTGGTCAACACCGCGAAATAGACCCATTTTTAAGGTCAAACGAGCCCCAGAGTAGTAAAACCCCCTATTTTGCCGATTTTCATTTGCCATAGTCCACCATCTCTTCTGGTGATCTAAATATCCAAGATGATTTTTGCAAAAAATTTACAAGGATGTCCATTAAGACCTTATATATGGAGTCGATTGGTCACTATGACCAAAATGACTCATTTTCAAGGAATGAGCAAAGAGCAAGCAAAACCCCTTTTTTGCCGATTTTCGTGTTCTATAGTCCACCATCTTTTTTGGTGATTGGAATTCTGAGATGATTTTTTTCAAAAACTTACATGAACGTATGATAAGACCAAATATATGAATATGGTTGGTAAACATGGCTAAAAATGCCCATTTTAAAGGTCATACGTGCCCCAAAGCAGGCAAACCCCCGATTTTTTTTATTTTCATGTGTTATCGACCACACATCATATTTGATAATCAAGAATTCCGAGATGATTTTTGCCAAAAATTTACATGGAAGTCCATTAAGACCTTACCTATGGAGTCGGTTGGCCACCACGGCCAGAAAAACCCATTTTCAAGGTCAAACGAGCCCAAAGCAGGAAAATCATCCATTTTATCAAATTTCGTGTGTGGTCCACCATCTTTTTTGGTGATCCAAAATTCCATAATGATTTTTTCCAAATATTTATACGAACGTCAGTTAAGACCTTATCCATGGATCCGGGTTGTCACCACGTCCAAAATGGCCCATTTAAATTATAAAACGAACCATAAAACATTCAAACCCCCTATTTTACCGATTTTCGTGTTCTATAGTCCACCATCTTTTTTGGTGATCAAGAATTCCTAGATGATTTATTCCACAATCAAACGGACGTACATTAAGACATTATGTATAGAGTTGGTTCGTCACCACAGCCAAATCAGCCCATTTCAAAGATTGAAAAATCCCGTAGAAGGCAAACCTCTCATATAACCAATTTTCGTATGTTATAGTCAATCATCTTTTTTGGTGATCAAGAATTTCGAGATGATTTTTACCAAAACTCTATACGGATGTATGTTAAGACATTATCAATCGAGCCTATAGGTCACCACGGAAAAAATGGACCAATTTTCAAGATCAAATGAGTCTAAGAGAAGGCAAACCCCCCATTTTGCCAATTTTTGTATGCTATAGTCCACCATCATTTTTGGTGATCCAGAATATCAAGATGATTTTTGCCAAAAATTTACACGGACATCCTTTAAGACCTTTTCTATAGATCTGGTTTGTCACCACGTACAAAACACCTCATTTACTGGTCAAATGAGACCAAAAGCAAGAACACCCCCCAAATTTGCCGATTCTTGTGTACTATAGTCCACCATCTTTTTTGGTGATTCGTGATTCCAAGAATTTTTTATCCAATAATTTTCATGAAAGCCCTTTAATACTATATCTATGGAGACGATTGGTATGCGCGGCCAAACAACAAATTTTCAAGGTCAAACGAGCCCTAAAGTAGACAAAGCCTTCATTTTGCCGATTTTCGTGTGCTACAATCCACCATCTTTTCAGTTATCTTGAATTCCGTAAAGTTTTTTGACAAAAATTTACATTGAAGACCATTATGACCTTATCTATGGAGCCGACCGATCACCACGGCTAAAAAGGCTGATTTTCAAGGTCAAAATAGCCCTACAGCAGGCAAACCCCCTATTTTGCCGATTTTCATGTGCTATAGTCAATCATTTCTTTTGTGATCAAGAATTTGAAGATTATTTTTGCCAAAAAATTATACGGACGTCCGCTAAGACATTATATATGGAGTGGGTTGGTCAACACAGACTATACGACCTATTTTCCATGTCAAATGTGCCCGGGGCACGCAAGCCCCCCATTTTGCCAATTTTCGTATGCTATATTCCACCATCTTTTTTGGTGATCCAAAATACTGAGATTATTTTCACCAAAAATTTACACAAAAGTTTGTTAAGACATTTTATATTGAGTATGTAGGTCACCGCGACAAAAACGACTCATTTTAAAGGTCAAACGAGCCCAGAGCAGGAAAACCCCCAATTTTGTCGAATTTCATATGCATAGTCCACCATCTTTTTTGTTGATACGGAATTCCGAGATGATTTTTGCCACAAATATACACAGAAGTGTATTAAGAACTTATCTATGTATCAGGTTTGTCACCATGGACATAACAACCCATTTTCAAGGTCAAATGAGCCCAGAGCAAGTAAACCCCCCACCCCATTTTGCTGATTTTCGTGTGCACTATCATCTTTTTAGGTGATCTGAAATTCCAGATGAGTTTTGCTTAAAATTTACATGGAAGTAGATTAAGACCATGTGTATGATTTGGTTTGTCACTATGGCCAAAATGACTGATTTTCAAGGTTAATCAAGCACCAGAGTAGGCAAACCCCCCATTTTACCCATTTTCGTATGTATAGTCAACCATATTTTTTGTTGATCCAGATTCCGAGATGATTTTTGCAAAAAATTTACATGAATGTCATTTAAGACCTTATCTATTGATCCGGTTGGTCACCACGGCCAAAATCACCCACTTTCAAGGTGAAACAAGCCCTGAGTAGGTAAACCCCCTATTTTGTAGATTTTCGATTGCAATAGTCCACCATCTTTTTAGGTGATCTGGAATTCTGATATAATATTTACCAAAAATTTACATGGACATCTGCTAAGACATTATCCATGGAGTCGGTTGGTCACTACGGCTGAAATGACACCCATTTTAAATGTCAAAAGACGCTTAAAACTAGAAAATCTCCTATTTTAATAGATTATCTTGTGCAATAGTCAACCATATTTTTGAGGATCCGGAATTTCGAGCTGATTTTTCGAAAAATTTACATGGAATTCCATTAAGACCTTATCCATGGAGTCGGTTGGTCACCACAGCAAAAACAACTCATTGTCAAGGTCAAACGAGCCCAAAGCAAGCAAATCCGCCATTTTGCCGTTTTTGTGTGCTAAAGTCCACCATCTTTTTTTATGATCTGAAATTTCGAGATGATTTTTCCCAAAAAAATTTTTAGAACTCTGTTAGAAACTTATATATGGAGGCGGTTTGTCATCACGACCAAAATAGCCAATTTGAATGGTCAAATTATCCCATCGAAGGCAAATCCCCCATTTTGTCGTTTTTCGTGTGCAATGGTGAACCAATCTTTTTTTTTGTGATCTGGAATCCTTGATTATTTTTACCAAACATTTCCACGGACATCTATTAAGACCTTATCTGTGGAGACGGTTGGTCACCACAGATAAAACGATATATTTTCAAGCTGGAAACAAGCCCAGAACAGGCAAACCCCCCCCCACCCCCATTTTTGCCAATTTTCATGTGCTATAGTCCACCATATTTTTTGGTTATCCGAAATTTCGAAATGAGTTTTGCCAAAAAGTTACATAGACCTCTATTAATACCTTGCCTACGGAGACGGTTTGTCACCACGACACAAATGGCTCATTTTCAAGGTCAAACGATCTCCAGAGCAGGCGAATCCCCCATGTGGCTGATTTTTTTGTTCATAGTCCACCATTATATTTGTTCATCCGGAAATCAGAAATGCAAAAATATTACACAAAAGTCCGTTAAGAACATATCTATTAAATCGGTTGGTCACTACAGCTAAAAAATCCTATTTTCATGTTCAAACGAGTCCAATACAAACCCCCCATTTTGCCAATTTTCGTGTACTATAGTCCACCATCATTTTTGGATATTCGGATTTACGAGATGATTTTTTCCAAAAGTTTACATGAAGGTCTGTTAAGACCTCATATATGTAGTCGGTTGGTCACCACAACAAAAACGAGACATTTTCAAGGTCAAACGAGCTCCAAGCAGGCAAACCCGTCATTTTGCCATTTTCGTGTGCTAAAGTCCACCATCTTTTTTGGTGATCCGATATTCTGTGATGCTTTTTGAAAACAATTATATGGAACTCCGTTAAGACCTTATATATGAAGCCGGTTGGTCACCACAACAAAAACAACCAATTTTAAGGTCAAATGATCCTAGCGAATACAAACCCACCATTTTGCTGATTTTTGTGTGCAATTCCACCATTCTTGTTTGGAGATCTAGAATTCCGAGATGATTTTTCCAGAAATTTACACGAACGTCCATTAAAAACTTATTTGTGTCGAGGGTTGGTCACCACTTCCAAAACAACCCATTTTCAAGATCAAACGAGCCACAATGCAGGCAAACGCTCCCCTACCCCTACCCCCTTTTTACCGATTTTCATGTGCTATAGTCCACTATCTTTTTTGGGTATCTACAATTTCAAGATTGTTTTTGCCAAAAATTTACACGGATCTATGTTAGAACTTATTTATGAAGTCCATTGGTCACCACGACGAAAACTACTCATTTTAGTGGTCAAACGAACCTAGAGAAGGCAAACTCCCTATTTTGTCGATTTTTGTTTACAGTAGTCCACCATATTTTTGGGTTTCTATAATATCAAGATTTTTTTTGCCAAAAATTTACACGGATGTCCGTTAGACCTTATCTATGAAGACCATTGGTCACAACGATCAAAACGACTCATTTTAGAGGTCAAACGAACCTAGAGAAGGCAAACCCCCTATTTTGTCGATTTTTTGTGTACAGTAGTCCATCATCATTTTTGGGTATCCAAAATTTCGAGATTGTTTTTGCCAAAAATTTACACAGATGTTCGTTAGACCTTATCTATGAAGTCGATCGGTCACCACGACCAAAATGACTCATTTTAGAGGTTAAACGAACCTAGAGAAGGCAAACCCCCTATTTTTCTGGATCATTAGTCGGCAATGAGCATCTTCATGACCTTGGTACTTACAAAAGGTACAATACAAAGGAAGAGTATCAAAAACAATCTGTTGATAGTGTTCAACGAGCTTACAAGATTTTTCATCCAAAAAGTGCATCCTTACTTGTTTTGAATGTTTGTCCATAAGATCAAGAATGACCTTAACTCTAGCGGTTCTAGGTCTTTTCCTATCTTAAGTGGCTTTGTCTGGCTACTGGCTTAACAATAGCCGATGCTATGGATAACAAAGGTCTTCGAGAAAAAAAATTTGGCGGAAAATCCGGTAGCCAAAAGATTTTGAAGTTTCTTCCTTAGGGTTAAAGTTTTGTGTCCATGGAATGTTACAAAACAGATGTTGCTCCCCATTAAATTGAAGATCACCAACCTGTTTTGAAAGAACAGAGCAAAAATCTTCATAAACATGACAACAAATTACAAGATGTCATCCTGCAAGCGAGCCAATTAATCAACGTCCATTTGATGACCAACTGCTTTGGAATTAATTTTCTCAGTTCGTGTAAGCTTGCTGCACCATAGGAAATCTTCATTATTACGGCATGATGAAGTCTCTCTTCAACGGCATCTCATCTAATTCCTTAAAAGTAAAACAGACAGTTGGTTCCTTGTATATTAATTAAAATAGGTTTCAAGATTGTTTTGGTCAGTGTTGTAGGATTATAGTTCATAAGAGATGTATGGGTATTTGTTAAGGTTTGAGTCTCCCACAGTTTGAGACTAGGGAGAGGCAGTGGAAGCCATGAGAGTCTTCTAAGTCGCCTTTCACCAAAATATTGAAATTAAGTGCGTAATTCACTAAATTAATATTTTCAGCTTCTCGAAGCACAAATGTTTGGGGTCATATATCCCAAAAGATGTTAATTGTAATACTAGTATTATTTGTACCACAGTTAAATTTAAAGTCAACCATTGTAATAAAATTTAATACAAATACTATTTTTATATATACTACCAAATGACTCCTTTAGTTTTGAAGAAAATGTCAAGTGTTATCTATTGATTTATAATGTTACAATAAACACATGTAATTCATTTAGTGTTTGTATGTAAGCACTCAATATTATAATTTTCTAGTACAATAAGTATACCATCACTAATTTAAACTTCCATGTTTTCTTAAAATTCTATGCAAAAATACTTTATATGTATTTGATTTAACCTAAACCAGACATTTTTACATCAAGAGTTTCAAATTAAAGAAATCAAAGCAAATTCAATCTACAAATTATGCATCTTTTCTGTTACTGTTAGAGTTGTGACATGTCAGTTGAATAAGGTTAAGAACATTTCTTTGTTGTTCGTGTAGCATATACCCTGACCTTACCAATGATATTCTTGTTTAGTTTCTACAGATTATGATGCCTCCAGATGAACAATGACTTATTTACCTTCTCCTGATTGACTAAGCAACCTTTCCATTCATTTAATAGATGATATTCTAAATAGGTTTTCTTTTCGAGATGTGGTAGTAACTAGTACACTTTCTATGGATTGGCAATATTCTTGTCGTAGAATTCCAGAGGTTAAATTTTGATCAAACAGTTTGGGAAACACAAGAAGACTTGACATCTCTTACCATTGGATTTATTTCCATTATCGATTGGTTCTCCAGGTTTCATATAGTAACAACATTGAAAATTACCCTTGACATTGCTATTCTAAAAGTATGTCGTAATGTTGATCGTATGATACATTTGCTCGACACAAATTTCATTCAACATTTCATCCTTATACTTCCATTTATTTATCCACCATACAAGATCCCTTACTTCTTTTTTTATTGTTCAGCATTGAGGAATTTGTATCTCATGGGATGTGAAATGCATCTTCCATGCTTCTTTCAAGAATTGAATTAGTTGATTAACATAAAAAAATTAAAATTTGTAACATTATCTTAAGATACGTTTGAATGTTTGACCTTTAATTGCCTGTTGCTTGAGGATTTGATGCTAAAAGACATACACAATCAGTACCTCATGAGTATTAATGCTCCTAAGCTAAGCTCATTCGTCTTTCGCGGCGATATAGAATTGATACATCTAGAAAACGTTCCTCTTCTTTCCAATGTTCTGTATGAGCCTAAAGAATTAGTTCTAGAAGAAACAAATAATTTTGACGATATTTTTTCGTCTATTCTTGCTCTCGAGTATTTCAGTTGAGATAATTTTGAAATAATGTTTCTTCATTTTACTTGTATTTCCATGCATGTACTTTTCTTTTTGGCATCCTGATTTTTATTATTTTATTCGTCGATATTGAACTGAATTTATACCAACATGGCTTCCATCAGCTCTTAACTGTCTCAAACGCCTATATATCTTGGATTACTCTTGGAGAGTTTTTTGAGCTTTCCTTTGCTCTTTGCATGCTAGGGAGCTCTTCCAATTTGGAAGAAATTGAAATTCAAGTTGTCACTAATGTTTATTTTTCTCTCTATCTTTTCCATTAATGAATTTGATGGTTTTTTCTTGATTTTTCTTAGGGGTGTATCCTTAATGATTGGGATTATTTCGAACCTGTGCCCCAGAAGATTGTTGGAGATCTATGCAAACTTCTTGGACATCATATTTAATCATCTGAGGACAGTTAAGTTTTATGATGTTCTATTAGAAGAGGGTGAAATGCAGTTTATCATATCAAAACAATACTTAAATTGCATTGCAAAGTCTCAAATTTTGAAACAGGATAAAATTGCACAATAGATACTACAATAACAGCAAACTTATAATTCCTTATTTTTTACTATTTAGGAAATTGACGATTTTTATGCAAATTAGACTTGCATGATTTCCTGGTTGGTGGAATAGTCACATGAAGATTATATAGCCTCTAATTCATGATCTTTTTTTCCCTCCAGGTGCACATTACTATCACATCTATTCTTTTCTTTTTTAGTTGATAACCTCATATTTTTGAGCTTTTCTAGATAGCGGGCATGATAATTGCACTGAAAGTAGACTGCCTTGCCCTAATTTCATGTTTAACGGTTGGCTGTTTTTCTAATTTGTTGTATGTATATTCATTTTTTCCCTAGGTTTATTGTGCTGATGTTCTGCTTCAATTTCTAGCTTTGATTTTCAACTATAAGATGTGATTTAGTTTGTCATAACATTCAGGTATGTTGGTGAAGGCGGAATCACAGGTGACCCAAATGATGGGTCCCAAGAAGGGGAAAAACTCCTTTACTTCATGATGTCCAAGGGTTTATACATTCCAATCCCAAGGAAAATTCTTTTAAACAATGATATTTCGAAGAGTGGAGGTTGCACCACAGGAAGCTTTTAAAAACCTTACTAAAAGTTCTGGGGAAAATATCCGAGTATGATTACAGACGTATTGAGGAGAGATTGAGGAAAGTCATCAAAGGACTTGAACAGAGTGCCTTGAAACCAAAAATGGCTAGTAAAATGATTGTATCATAATTAAAGGAAGAACTAGAAGCACAAGGTATACAAACATATGGAACCAAAAATGTACTCTACCAACGAGTGCAGAAAGCAAGAGAATAAATCGCTCTAGGGGCAGGCCAGCTTAGGTTCCTCCAATTGAGGAGGAAGAAGAAGGGTTAAATGTTATTCCAAGTGAATTAAATGTAGCTACTTGTCTTGAGATATTATGCAAATCCATGTCATTACTCACAAGCTATATTGTTTTATTTTTTCAGGTTGATGAAGAGCTAGACACGTGGACGGACTCATTGGGGTACCAAAGGCTTTGCACTTTTCGAGTCCAAACATCTTATTATTTCCTTTATGTACTTTTCTTGACTAATGAATGTCCCATTAGTTGACTAGTTAATTTGATGTTCGAGAAAGAATGTGAGTTCTACCATAAGACTCATTTCAAATTCTCCTTTCATTAGATTTGCAAAATTCTTACACAAAGAAGGATTAGAACTTCCAAAAATAATATCATCAACATAGATTTGAACTATAAAAATGTATAAACCAGATCATTGAATTAAGAGAGTTGTGTAAATTTTCCCTTAATTATTTTTGCAGTAACAACGAACTCAATCTTTCATCCAAAGCTTTTTGAGCTTGTTTAAGTTTGCAAAGAGCATTGGAAAGTTTATAAACAAAATCGGCACAAGAAGGATTTTCAAAACCGGGGGGTTGAAAACTTTTTATTTTATAAAACCGATTAAAAATGCACTTTTCACATCCATTTGAATTAGTGTAAAATGCTTGAAAGAGGAATCAGAAAGTAAATTTCGAATAGATTATAACTTTGCCACAGGTGCAAAGGTTTCATCGTAGCCAATACCTTCTTGTTGTGAGTCGCCTTGAGCAACTAACCATGCTTTATTTCTAGTAACTTATCCATTTTCATCTGGTTCGTTTCGAAATGCCCACATGATTGCACTAACAAAGTAATCTTTTGGTCTTTCTATTAGAGTCCATACCGGATTTCTTTCAAATTGATTGAGTTCTTTCTTCATTGCTTGCACCCATGATTAGTCTTCCATTCCTTCATTTATTCATTTAGGTTCCATTTTAGATACCAACGTCTGAATTTTTTCATCAGGTTTATCGAGAATGAAATTTTCAGGATAATTAGTATTATGTCGCCATGCTTTTGAAATATTTGATCTGTCAGATGGAGAAGTCGACTTTCCTTCTGCAGTAGTTGACTTCAGTATGAATTTTCAAACTGATATCTGCAGTATGTTCCACTATTTTGATGGGGGTTTATTTTGTCGTCACCTCTTTTAATTTTTTGCATTCTTGGGTTAGTCTCATCAAATACAACATCCACATATTCTTCAACACTTTAAGTTCTTTTATTAAAATCATGAAAGGCTCTCTTGATAGGAGCATAGCCTAAGAAAATACCTTCGTCACCCCTTGGATTGAACTTACAAAGATTGTTCTTACCGTTGTTGTGGATGAAACACTTGCATCTGAAGGGATGAATGTAGCTTATGATTGGTTTCCTACATCTCCACAGTTCATAGGGAGTCTTATTCAGTAAAGGTCTAATTAAGCACCTATTACGAATGTGACATGCAGTGCTCACTGCTTCTACACAAAAGTGATCTGGTAAACTTCTATCCAAAAGCGTTGTTCTTGTTGTATCTTGTACGGATCAAATTTTTTGTTCAAACATTACACATTTCTTAAATATGTTTGAACGCCTACTTAACCTCTCAAATCTAGTTTACCATAACATTAAAAAAATTTCTCCAAAATTAATTTGAACTTCAATAAATGATAGTTTTAAAAGTTGATGAGTAATTTGTAAGAAAATATAACGGGCAATCTTTACTAAGAAGAGTTAAGAGAATTTGGTTTGTTTTTTAAAAAGAGTACTTAAAGTCAAGAAGAATAAATACAAGAACGAAATAAAGAATTTAGCATGATTAGTGTATTTATGTGTTTTTTAAGGATCTAAAATGTCGGGTTAGGGTTCCTTTAAAATCTTTTTCTTTCGAAATTTTAAAAAATGTAATCTTTTTTCCCTTTTATAATTTTTATTTTTACAATAGCTCTCTTAATATTTAAAAGAATTTTTTTAAAGATTTCTTATGTGAAAAAAATTATAATATTTCGTATGTTAAAAATGAAGATTTCTAGTAATAAGTACATCAAATATTAAAATGTAAAAAATTGAAAAACATATATAACGTCTATACTAACTTAATTAATGGTTTAGATAATGAAAATGTTGATTTTATTTATTAGGCTTTGTGGTGTCTCGGAAAATGGCTTGAGAATCGTACCTTAAGCTCTTTGTTACAATGGATCGGTTACAAAATTTAATGTCTCCAACGATAAGGTTTTTATTAATCAAATGTCATTGGATCTATTTTCTCTGAATTATTATTTGGCCGCATGTGATTTTTTTGAATATTTATTGTGAATGTAGGCAAATGAAATTCTAAAATTTGCAAAATTGTCAATACCTAATGATATTTTTTCGTCAAACAATGGAGGTTAACCATTTTTCTTTTTCTTTTCCTATAAAAATTTAATTTGTATAATATTTTGTTTATTTTCAAATTATTTCATTGCGTTGATTTTTTGTTGCATGTAGATCTACCATTGTCGAAGATAAACTCCTCCCTTAGGTAATAAAATTCCACTTTAATTTTTCTTTTTTTTCTTTCAAATTGATTAAATAGATATCTAAATACAATTTAGTGCTTTCTAATAGCCCTTATACGTTTTTTTTTTAATCAAATATCACCCTTATTTTTTTAATGTGGAACACTTTCTTAGCCTTTCAATTCATTTATCATAAGCTTCACTTTTAAAAACTAAAAGGATCTTAACTATATTTCTCCAAATTAATCTTAACTTCAATAAATGATCATTCAGTTTAACGAGAAGATATAGAAGATAATTTTAAGAGATGTGAAGCTAATTTTTATGACAAACATAATACCCTTTTACTTAAAATAGATAATATTATTTTATATCAAAACTATGTATATAGTTACATTAGTCTTCATTACACAAACATTTTCAAAGTAACATGGATATGTAAATATCAATTATAACATGATAAATTGGATAATTATCATAATACCTCAATGGAATTTGTTTCAATTTCCACATGAACAGGGTTATGATAAATAGGATAATTATCATAATAATGTATTTTTTTAGTTCTCTCCCTAGATATATGAGGAAAAGTGATTTCTTGCCTTTTTATAATTTTATTTTTTTGGTGAAGTTCTTTTATAATTGGAGTAGGAGAATCTATTTCTTTCAGATCTATTTTGTGTAAGAAGATTGAATATCTCTCATTTGTTAAAAATATAATTGAAAACCTCTCATGAAAAAATAACAATAATTTATAATATTTGTATTGATCATGCCTTACCATGAGTCGGAAAATGATTTTAAAGTTGCACCCTTGATTATTTTCTACGATGGGAAGATTGCGGTTTATGATGTATTCACTGAGAAGGTTTTGACTAATCAAATGACATTTTAATTCGTTTTGTTTCATTGTCGAATTAATTACACATAATTGTGATTTTGGAATTATAGGCAGCAAATATTCTTATGTTTGTAGAACTGGATGCATGTTCATCTAAAAAAGAATTTTTAGTGGACCATTAAGTGGAGGTTAAAAAATTCCCTTCTCATTTGTAAGTTGAATTTAATTAATATTTTGCTCATTTTCAAATTATTTTAACAATGTGTTGGCTTTTGCTGCATACAGATCTAGATTTGGCAAGGAAAAACTTTATGCATAAAGTTTTGGTGAATCGAGAAGAGAGGTGAATTATTTTCACTCCCAAAATTTCAATATTTTCATGTTATTTAAACGATATTCAAATTCAATTACTTTTTCTTAATTCCCTTTTGTAACATTTTAATTAGTTAATTTAATTTTTAATTATAAATTAACTTCTCCCTCTAGAAGAATAAATAAAGACATAAATAATTTGTTGTGATCAGTGTATTGGTATTTTTTTAAAGTTCTCCCGAAAAAATTTTGAGGAAATGAGATCTCTTGCTCTTTAAAAAAAAATAAAAAATTTAGCAGTAGTTGTCTGATAAGTTATATGAAAAAACATATTTTCTTACATTTCTTATGTTTGAAAAATGAAGACCTCTTATTTATTACATCATCAAAAAATTTAAAATCTAAAGAAAGTTGGCAAACACATATAAAGTTTGCATTAACTCGGTTAATGCTTTCGATAATGAAAGTACTCATCAATTGATATTTGAGTTTATTTTATTCATTAGGGTTTGCCCTTCGAGATATGGCGCCATAAAATTTGAACCTCTTTCTTTTTTTTACAATGAAAAATTGCAGTTTTGGATGTCCGGAGTGACAAGGTTTTTATCATTGATCTATTTTCCTTACTTTTGAATTAGTTATATATAATTGCGATTTCTAACTAAATATTATATAGGTAGGTGGATGGAATTCTAAAGTTTGCTGAATCTTCAAAACAACAATTGGTTGTGAAAACCTTATGCGAGGGTTGAATATTTTCTTTCCCTTCTTCTTTGGAATTAAAATTTGATTGATGTTTTGTTCGTCTTTATATTATTTTAATATATTGATTTTTTTTACATGTATAGATGTACAATTGGTAACGAGCTCAGTTAGATTCTTGGACAAACGACAAGAGAGGTTAGTGTACATCTATTTTTTTATTTTTAAAAAAAATTAATGCATATCTAAACGTATTCTCATTTTACATTCAAATATTCCTGTTGATTATTTATTAATTTTTTTCAAATATCAGTTTTAATTTTTGTATGTACGCCTAATTAAGTATAAAAGTTATAAACTTCATTTTAGAAAATCAAGAAGGTGAATTATTATCTTTTGTTCTCGATTAATCTTGAAGTTCAGCAAAAGAATTGCAAGAAATGTTGTTCTTTAAAGGGTCTTTATTAAATTACATTCCTAATTATGAACCAAATTAGTAATTGACATTGTCATATTAAATCAAAAAATCATATATCTTCACAATCAAGTTTATAATAATGTGCTTTTTTAGTAGTCTCTGTAGAAGTAATGAGAAAATGAAATTTCTTGTCCTTTTATAGTTTTATTTTGCAAAAGCTTTTAAATAATTTGATTAATGGAAAATTATCCGTCCTTTTCAGTTTCCTTTTATATAAAAATAATGAAAATATATATCTTAGTTGTAAAAATAAAGATTTCTCGTAAAAAGAAAATAAAATTTATAAATAAATTTGCAAAGAACTTTTTTTAAAGAGCTAGAAAACGATTCCTTTCCTCTAGTCTATTATGACGGTCTTTTTATTAATTAGCTTTTAAACATTGAGTGATCTTTCTAATATATGTCAATTTGAAAAATCCATACAACATTAATTATTATTTTTAAATCCTTTCTCAACAACTTTTTAAGGTATAGTAATATATTTATTTCTTCTTTCATACGTACTTGTATTATCTTTCTACTTATTGAACATTTCAGGATTAATTATTAATTCTCGAATAACCCTTATCAGCCAGGTGAAAATTAAAAATAACAAACTAATCAAAGTACTGAAAATCCTCAAATTGTTAATTGGTATATTGCTACTATATACATATATATTCCATTTCTTCACATTGTGAAGGTCAAAGAGTACCTATAATTAATATCTACATCACTAATTCTGTGTAACTTGTTTCTAAACTGAAAAGTTCTTTATTTTTTGCAGAATGACTATCACCTTATGGTTTTCCCCATGCTGCCCCTTAAAACAAGAAATAGAATAAGATGTTAGTGGTATACATATGTCATATATGTATGTCATATATGGAAAATATTTATTTTGAGGATTTGGTTGTTATTTTACTAGAGTTTATTATGTTTTAAGATGTTAACTTAACCAGTCAAAACTAGAATATAAAACTTGCATTTTGTATTATTTTTGTGAATGATTTGTTTGGTTATGTACGTCGGTTTTAAAACAATGTGTGGATTTTAAAATACCAGTGTTAATGCGGAAAGCATTAATTACTTATGCTTACATTAGGGAAAACTGTTCACATTACATTTTTTGATGCGTGACCCTTCTTGAACTTTTCTAGTGCGGGATGTTTCTATTTTCCTTTTTTTAGACATAATCTCTAGTAGTAATGCTTGAATTAGGGTGAATGTCCAAATTACATCTTTTGGTGTGTGGTCCTTTCTTATGAAGGATGTTTTGGTTAATAATGCTTGTATTAGAGTAAACTATTAAGAGTATGTCCTTTGAGGTGCAACTCTTTTCCAAAACATCGCTAACGGGGGATGCTTTGAGCAGCAAGCGACCTATTATTGTTTACATTTATAAGCTTCATCATGATTCTAATCCATTAGTCACATCCCTTATTGATGCCTATTTTATTTGTGGGGTTGCTAATGTTAGTGCTAGGATTTCATTGAATGTCTTGATGCTATTAGTTTTTATAGTGTGTTGCAAGCATGTAAATCTTCAACGTCCACGTCAATTGATTGTTCCTCCTTTATAAATTTGTTACAAAATAGTGTTATTTCTTGTTTATCACGCATCAACACAAGTATTGAGAAACTTTGTCAACTAAGGTTTGTGTAGATGGGAAGACATAATAACTTTTTTGTTCTTTGTTGGGATTTGAGTCCCAATTATTATAATTGGATAAAAGTACAAATATGCCCTCAAACATTTGAAAATGATTTTTCAATGCCCTCCGACATACTTTTCGTCCATCAGAGTTCCTGCCTTCCAATAATCAGTGAAGATTTTCCCCTTCAACTAACCGAACACTCATTATGTACGCATGGAGCAATCCTACACCACAATCTGAGTTGACAATTTTTTTTATCCAAAATTCAAGACCTGCACATAACCCATTTCACCCATCCGATTTACCCATAAATAATGTCTATAAAATCCTAGAGAAAAATCCCTTATACTTGTTACTTTCATTCATCTAAAAAAAAAATCCTAGTTCATCAGACGTAAACTAGCTCGTCTCCATTATTATTTGTGGATTCACCCAGATCCGGTCAAAGGTACTCACACTTTTACTATGTTCATCTACGCGGTCTTATTTTGTGTTCCATTTCTGCTTGTATTGTCATTCCTATCTAGTTGTTAATAACTAATTAATGTAACTTAGTTATATGCCTTACAAACTATGTGACTGACTTGTGCCTACTAATATGTCCGATTGAGTAACTGGTTAAATTCTTTAAGACTTAAATAGGAGCATCCCGTCTTAGAAATAGTTAGATTTATTAGAAAGAACTAGTTTGGAAAAGCTAAATTGAGAATTTTACAAGTTATGCATAAGTTGTGAGTTTTGGGTCAACTTCAAACGACCATAATTTTTATTACATGATGAGTTAGGTGGCCATAAGAGATAAAATCAAATCTATTTAAATCCTCTTTCAAACTCCACCGGGATAGCTAAGTTTCTAGTTTGATTGAGGGAGATGTGTCTGTTTAAAGTAAGTATGTTCAGTTAAGGAAAGTCACCCAAATTTATCATGGGTATCTTGGTATTTTCCTTACCCCTTTTACTTATAATGTTTTTAATTAAATTTGGGGTCTAAACCGATTTGGTCTAGTTTACACAATCTTAAATTACGCTGGGATTTTAGAGTAAGGAGTTCAATAGGAGAAAAGTCAAGTCGTTCTTGGACTGCGAAATTAAAGGTCGTTTCACCAAAGGTTGTTCCCTAAAGAGGTATGTGACTTCACATAACATTGGGTTCGTTTACCCACACACAAATCATGATTGTTTCAGCTTAAGTTCTTTCTCCTACGCGCAAAGGATTTGAGTTCTTTATGAGTTTCATTGATGTGTTATTTCAAAATCTTTATTGTTGAGGTTTTAATAAGCTATTGAGATAACCGTATGAGTTTTAAGGTTATTTTTTAGTAATTTATTTTGTACTACTGTTGGGTATTCGATTCTAAGTGATTGGGGGAGAAACCATTAGATTCTAGGAGATTTGGTGATCAAATCGAGGAAGAAAAAATTCGGGCAGAATGTGGCACGCAAGTCCCCGTTGCAAACTTTCTCCCGTGGTGAAAAAATTTGCAGAGAGGACTCAGACTCCACTTTTTAAAAAATTTTCACAACTAGATATTTAAATTCATCTTCACGTCGTGGACTTGCTCCCCTAGCAATGATTTTCTACCATTTCTCATGATTAACTATCTAAAAACACTTTTAATCATCATGATATCCTTCCTATCGAAACCATAACCTTGAATTCATAATTCAAATTCAGCATAGAGTTAAGAGTCAAGTCTTGACAGTTATTCGAGTCCTTTTAAGAAGTATTTTACAAATATTCTACACTTGTTTAGGACTTACGCATTGAGATTAAGTAAGAGTAGAGATAAATTAATTCTTTTAAATGATATATGGGACCTAAGTATTTCAAAAGAGTAAATGTTTACATATTCAAGTTGAGAGGAAACACCGACTTCCAAAAGAGTTTTGATGAGCAGTTCTGAGTACCATCTCTTTTAAGAGATAGATTTTTGAGTAATAATCTCAAACCACAGAGAAATTCATGTTCTTAATAATACACTACATAAAAAATGATCATTAACGGCAGTTAATTCTTAATTGTCGCTAAAGATGCATTTTTAGCGGCAATTAATATTTTTTGAACATGTCTCTAAAGACTTTAGCAACATTGGTTCTAATGATACTTAATTAATGCAGTAAAAATGTTAGAACACTTAATTTATATCAACATTTATTGATGCTAAAAGTTGTTTTTATCGCAGTGATATGTGTTAGCTACATTTTGGAGTAGTATTGGACATCAATATGGAGAGGAATTCGGATAACTCAAAGTCTCCATAAATCGTGTAGCCAACGTTGGTAAAAATGGTCATACATTTTAGATAATTCATTAATGATTTTTAGAATGAACTGGTAGATCCACATAGTGAGTAGTCCTATACCCAGGCAAAGTATAGGACAATTCTGCAAACATGGACAAGGCATTGTATTATGAACATACTTTATAGTGATTGTTGTTGGGTAGAGAATCTCTCATAGAGTTACATGTATTTTCATATGCAAACCTAACTTACTATTGTCTTTTTCTAAACACTGAGGTGTTATCGACATGTTTTAATTTTTTTTATATTGCATCTTTATTACTTCTTTATACTAAAATGAGTTGAGTTGAGTTAAGACGAAGTAAGTTTTTTCAGTTCCCTTTCAAGCTTATGCCTTGTTTTTGAATTCTCCTCACGAGCTCATAAATTTTATGTACATACGTCATTTGACCTATATCTTTTATGATGTAGAGACAGGTAACCAGGATCAATATTTAGCGCTACGTTGATACTGTAGAGCTTCAAAGTTATTGGTGAGCCTCATTGCTTTCTTCAGGATCCCAATTTGTTATGTTTCAGTTATTACAGTTTCTAGAAATATCAGGATTCTTATCCCAACATCTCTCATATTATTAAGGGCTTTATAGATGGATAAACAGTAGTTCATAAGTCTTTCTATTTTCAATTGTTAATGCCTTAGACTTGAGTTACCTCATTGTCTAGTAAATGTATCTTTTAATACATTCTCAGTTTATTCTATGAGTTTATTATCTGAGAGTATTTCATGTTAGTTAATTCTTCTACTGAGTAGTAAGTCTGGCTAAGGGTTCGCTTGGGCCAATAATGGTTCTAGAGTGTCAGTTGCGTTCAGGTATAGGCTCGGGGAATGAAAAGATAGATTGACTATAAGATATCAAATGAAATTTATTTGAATCTTTTTTTCCAACAACACCTAGTTTGCTACATTTTGGGTTCAGCTGAGGGATATATGCTCGTTTGAAGTCAGCTAGTTTAGTTAATGAAATTTACCCCGAATTAATGAGGGGTATTTAGTTCTTTTCCTTACCCCATCAACTTTAAGCATTTTTAATAATATTTTAGGGATCTAAAATTATTTGGTTTAGTTTTCACAATCTTGAAATACTCTTAGGGTTTTAAGAGGAGTCAAGAAGAGAAATGAGGGAAGGTTTTAGGCATTCGTCAAAATTATTGAGATTTGTCGAGGAATTTTACAAAAGTGTTTGATCTGTAAGAGGCATATAAGTTTTTCATAGTGATGGATACATCTCAATCGGGAGTTTCATGAGTTAATTTCATCTATGATAATCCATGTATTGAGATTTTTTATTAGGTCTTGAAATTTCATTCGTAAATCTTGATTATTGAGATTTTGATAGTTATTTAAAATGAATAGGAGTTTGAGGGATGTTGATTTTTTATTACTAATGTTGGGTATCCGAATTTAGGAGAGTTTGGAAGAAATCATTCAATTCTAGGTGAATTAGGGCCTTAAATCGAAGAAGAAAATTCGTTGGAAAAATTTTGAGCAGGATCTGGCATGCTGCACGCACCAGGAAATATGGTATGTAGTGTATGGGCTACACCCCGCTCCACTCAGTTCTCTAGGATTACCTGTCCGTCTATAGTTATGTCAGTTATCCCGCCTCAGTTCTTTGAAAGTATATCTTTACTCTTTTCAGATTCTAACTCCTCTAAACTACATATAAACATCAAGAGATTATTCATAACATGAATCATAACCATTGAATTCATAATTTAAATTCAAGGTAGAGTTAAGTGTAAAGTTTTAAGAGTTGTTTTCAGACAATTCGAGAATTCTTTTACAATCTTTTAAAACATGTTTGTAGGCCAAGCGTTGGTTGACTTTTATTTTCAATCTAGTGCCACGTAAGCCAAAAAGGGGTAGAAAATTACTTATAAAATAAGTTCAGGCGGGTAATAGGACCTTAGTATAGTATAAGTGTGTCTTTGGGACTTAAAGTATAGGTTGAGGGGGTACTTGTGCATTTTCCGTTTTCAAAATGAATATATGCGAACTATGTATTCCAAAAAGAAAATTTTGCTACATTTTAAATGTGGAAGAATCTTTGATTTCCAAATGTATATATGAGGAGTTTTGAGTATAATCTCTTTTAAGAGAATATTTTGTGTAATAATCTCAAAGTTGAGGATGAGGAAATTCTATTAAACATATGGGGTGTGTATATCTTGGGAGTAGTATTGAGCTTCGATATGGGGACGAATTCAAACAACTCAAAGTCCTCATAAATCATGTAATCAATATGGGTAGAAAAGGGTCATGCTTTTTAAATTATTCCTTATTACTTTTTGAGCATAGCTTAATGGATCAACTTAGTTGAGGATGTCTTGTACTCTGTCAAGGTATAGGACAATTTTGGAAGCGTGGGCAAATGTTGTATCATCACATAGCTCATAGTGATCCTTCTCGGTTAGAAAATATCCCAAATTGAGTTATATTGTATCTTTACATACAAACTAAATTATTATTGTATTTTAAGGAAAATACATAAAAGAAACCTTTAACATGGTTGAATAATTTACTTAAGAACTTAAAATACACGGGCGTTTTAATACCCTGCCTTACACATCTTTGAAGTAAATTCAAAACAACCGTGATATTATTAGATACACCACTATCATTCGCCACATCATAGCCATGTAACTATCAGAACATACCCATGCCAGCACCACGACATAGCCATGTCATCACCACATCATTAATTATTTTTTGTTATCTATTTTTCACAAATTTTTGTTTAACACTTTTTAAAGTTAATTTACACTAAGTAATTAATTACATATGAATTTTCTAAAATTTAAATTTAAAATAAGGACATAGCTTTCTTGAAAGCTTCAAATAAAACTAGGTTGTTACCCGTTATAGTGAGATCATCAACATAAAGACACACAAGTAGAATATTTCCATTAGTATAAACTTTAATGTAAACAACATATTCATGAACATAACGAGTAAATTGTCTTGAAATTATTTGTCAATGCGACTATTCCAAGCTCATGGAATTTCTTCAACCCATATAAGGTTTTCTTCAACCTCAACGCCTTATCTTCATGATTTATCAACCATGAAACCCAATAGTTGCTCAACATAGGCTTCTTCTTCAAGATATCCATTAAAGAATGCCGATTTGAAATCTAGTTGATGGATCTTCCATTTCATTTATGCACCTAAAGAGATCAATAGATGAATTATCTCCATGCGGGCAACAGGCGCATAGACTTCCTCATAATCGATGTCATGTCTTTGTTTGTAGACTTTAGCCACAAGTCTTGCCTTGTATATTTATACCTTTCCATGGGAATTTTTCTTCGTCGTGTATACTCATTTGACTCCAATTGCTCGATGGTCATTGGGAAGAGTTGTTAACTCCAAAGTGTTGTTATTCTCTATTGAGTGGATCTCATCCTTCATGGCTTGTCTCAACCTTTTGTCAATAACAACTTCATCAAAATTCATTGGTTCACTATCAACAAAGACACAACACAAAAAATTAAAATTAGCAATTTCTTTTATGTCTTCAGAGAGTTCTTGAATCCTCCTGATCCTATATGTTCTTTCACTTGAACTCTCATGAAAAGATAGAGATCAACATTTGCTGGTGAAGGAGGTGGGGTCGCATCTAGTGCATATGCCATGGTTTCTTCTTCATCTCCGAAGTATGGAAGAAAATCATATGTTTTTTCTTACAGTCTCCAAATTCCATGATGTTTCTTCATTGAATTCAACATTATGAATCACCACCACCTTGTTATTTCTTGGATTGTACAATTTTTAGCCTTTTTAATTCGTTTCATAGCCAACAAACATATACTTGACACTTCGATCGTCAAGTTTAGCTCTCCCTTGATGTGGAAAATGAGAATATGCTATGCTCCCAAAGATACTCAAATGCTTGACACTTGGTTTTCTTCCACTCTATGCTTCTTGAGGTGTTTGATCTCATACGTTTTTTGTTGGTGAACTATTGCTCAAATAAATTGCACAAGAAATAGCCTCGGCCCAAAATTGTTTTGGTAGATGTTTAGCTTTCAACATACATCTAGCCATTTTAAGAATTGATCTATTCTTTCTTTCTGCAACTCCATTTTGTTGGGGGGAGTAAGGTACCATTAGAGGCGACGAATTCCATGAGATTGGCAAAAGTCATTAAATTCTTTTGAAGTATATTTGCCTACTCTATCCGACCTTAATTCTTTATTTCATAGCCACATTCTTTTTCTACAAATGCTTTGGAATTTTTAAAGGCATCAAAAACTACTGATTTTTGCTTTGAGAAGTATACCTATGTCTTTCTACTGAAATCATCAAAAAAGAACAAGTATTTTTCTTTTACCAAAAGAAGGTGAATCAATTGGACCACACACATCTTTGTGTACAAGTTGAAGTGGCTTACTTGTTCTTTATGTAGTCTTCTCTGGAAAACTCCTCATTGCGTGTTCTCCAAGAAGACATGATTCACATAATTGATTTGGATCGTTTGTTGACGGTATCCCATAAACTATGTTCTTGTCTCCCGTTGATTTGAGAACTTCAATGTTCAAGTGCCCAAATCTCATATGCCAAAACCATGAGTCATCTTTCACATTGACCTTCAAACACTTTGCACCAATAGTTTGAAGATACAAAGAAATCAACCTATTCTTTGTCTTATGAACTTTAGCAATTATGTTGTTGCTTAAATCTCTAAGCCAAAGATGCATATTTTTCATAAGAATATCATATCCTTTTTCAAGAAGATGACCCAACATCTAAATGTTACTTTTAAATTTTGGCACATAGTAAACATTGTTAATCAATTTATGGCCACCATCTTTACAAAATATCAAAATCATACCTATCCCTTCAATTTGGATATTCGAGGTATCTCAAAAAGACACATTACCTTTCACCGTCTTCTTTAACCGTGAAAAATTTATCTTTGTGACCACAAATATCATTGCTTGATCCATTGTCAAGATAACATGAGCTGCGATCATCTCTATCTTCTTCATTGAGTGATAATAACAATGTTGACTCATCTCCATCATGGTTATTGTCAACAAGATTTACTTTCTCTTCAGCATTACTACGACATTAGAAAGAGTACTGTCCAAGTTTATGGCAGTTATAACACTTAATTTTAGATTTGTCATACCTTATTTCATTCGTACCTTGATAGGCTCCACGTCCTCTACCTCCTCGTTGACCACGACCACAACCTCTATATGACTGGTGACCTTTATCTTCATTGTTGAAATGATTGGTAAAACTTATTCCTCTTCCACCGGCCTCGCCATTGTCCAATTTATTTGTAACTTTTCTCACTTTCGAATCCTTTGAAGGATGCATGAGTACTAATAAGTTATTCTAGTGGCTCTTCTTTCTCATTTTCACTTTCTCTTCATGCGCTAGTAAAGAACCTTCCAATTGTTTTACCGTCATAGAGTCTAGATCTTTAGACTACTTAATATCACACACCAAATAGTCAAATTCAGGTGTTAAAGAAGGAATGATTTTTTCTACCACACGCACATCATCTACTTCCTCCTTGTATCTTCTTAGTTGATTTACAACAACCATCATTCTTGAAAAGAAATCCAAAATGGATTCGGATTCTTTCATTTTAAAAACATCAAAGTTAGCCCTTAGAGTTTTAAGTTTTATCTTCTTAACTGTATCAACTCCTTGGACAGAATTTGGTAATTTTCCCACGCTTCTTTTGAGGTGGTTGCATCATCCACCTTCTCAAACATGGCATCATCAAAGCATTGATGGGTAATAGTGAGGGCCTGTTGATCTTTCTTTCTTGTCTTTAACAAAGTTTGCTCATTTACGGATTTTGTATACCATTAGTCTACAATATCCTAAACATCTTGAGAGCCAAGAATGACTTTCATTAGTAGACACCATTTTTAATAATTTAATCTTGTGATACGGGGGTATTGAACCGACAATGGACTATTATTTGTCATGGCTCTGATACCACGTTGTTGAACAAATAATAATCACCCCCAAAATAATATCCAAACTAAATAGCAATAGAAAGAGAGTAACAACGACTCCAAATATTTAAGGGGTAAATATAATACCCGGATAAGTAATACAATAATATTTATGAAAACATGGTAGTGCCAAAAGACTATTATTCAGCACTCTTTTATTTCTTACCACTCATAATAATATTACTTGCACACTATTTTCTCACAAAACTAAGAAGTATTTTGTAGATAACTTTCTTTACTCTCTATTGCTTCTCTATTTTGGTGTGTCATTAAGTGTATAATTACTATTCTATTCACAGAGTTTTTTTGAAAACTTGATTACGTCATTAGTGACATAATGTGGTAGCCAATTTCCACAAAAATTGGCTGTCAAACTCTACCAAACTTTGAATAGCTACTTCCACAAATGTGACTATCAATTTTAACATTGGTGGGTACCAATTTTCACATTTGTTACTAGTAATTTCAACAAGTATGACTGCCAAATTAATTGCCACCACGATTTTATTCCCACAATAAACACATAACTGAGTGATAGAATTTCTTGCGATTGAAATCCAAATGGATTTCAAACATCACGAGTTTAAGTGTAAAATATTAATTGAAGTTTTTTTGAAACAAAACCAGTTGGAAGGTCCTATTCAAATTTCACTCATAACCAGCAGTTCCTGCAATTTCTTCCCTTTCATAAAATGAAATCAGTGGACAGATCGCTTCAACAGTCCGCAATCTGAAAACACTACAAGCGCTAGATTTGGGCTCCAATAATTTGGAGGGAACAATCTCACTATGTTTGGGTGAGATGGGTGAACTTTCCGTTATCGATTTAACAACAATATTCTTAGCGGGACAATTAATATTACTTTTAGTATAGGAAACCAAGTTTGAGTCATTAATTTGATGGGAATAAGCTAGAGGGGAAAGTTCCGCAATCTCTGATAAATTGCAAATATTTGGATGTTCTTGATTTAGGTAACAAAGAATTGAATGACACATTTCCTAAAGGGTTGGGAGCCCTACTAAAGTTGCATATTTCAGTATTGAGATCAAATAAGTTCAATGGACCTATAAAAGATTCCAGGACTGTCAACTTGTTTGCTCAAATTCGAGCCGTAGATCTCTCATCCGACGTATTTACTTGAGATTTACCAGTGAGCCTTTTCAAGAATTTTGAAGCTATGAAAATAAATGGTGAGAACAATGGAACGTGAGAGTATGTATCTGATATAGGTTCTCATTATTACACAGATGCCTTTATAGTGACAAGAAAGGGGCTGGATGTTGAACTTCCTCGAGTTTTGACTACAAACATAATCATCGATCTCTTAAGGAATAGATTCGAAGGTCATATCCCAAGCATTATTGTAGATCTCGTTGGGCTTCGTACGTTGAACTTATCTCATAATAGCTTGGAGGGTCACATACCTGAATCCCAGCACTAATTATATCTACTTGAATCATTTGATCTCTCATCCAACAAAATCAGCGGAGAAATTCTACAACAACTTGCATCCCTCACATCACTTGAAGTTTTAAAGCTCTCTCACAATCATCTTACAATCATCTTGTTTGATGCATCCCCAAAGGAAAACAATTTGATACATTTGAGAACAGATAATACAAAGGGAATGATGGTTTATGTGGATTTCCACTGTCAAAGGACTGTGTTGGTGATGATAAGGTAGCGCAAACAACGACTCCAGTTGAGCTAAATCAAGAAGGAGGAGGAGATTCATCAATGATCAGTTGGAAGGCGGTTCTCATGGGTTTTGGTTGTGGACTTTTCATTGGACTATCCATAATATACATAATATTATCAACTCAATATCCAACATGGTTTTCAAAGGATGGATTTAAAATTGGAACACAAAATCATTACAAGAATGAAAACTCACAAGAAACGATATTAGTGATCGTCACCTCCAGGTATTCAGTTTGATCTTTGTCAATGAATTTTCTTCCTTAAAAGCTCTTTAAATTTAAATACTTAATTTTTTGAAAATTTCAGGATTCAAGTCTAATAGGTTGTTTGTGATGCAAACAAAAGATTGTACTTTCCTAGTTTTTTATGTATTTGAATAAAAGCATTAATTTTCGTTTATCAATAGTTTGTTACATATTCAACATAATTATTCTTTAGCTAATTGGGTTCCACTTTAAAGTTCAGTTAATGGATTCATGAAGTGATAAGATGTAATAACAGCAATCAGTTAAGAGATACTTTATGTTAGTGATATGATGTCACGAGACAGAGTTGGAGAGAATTAGAAACTAAGGGGTTTCCTAAGAACCATTGCATTAGAGGCATTTATAGTTATAGCGATTAGAAGAATTCTTGTCGGAGATGAAAGTTAGTTGTCAGTACTGGGCAGTGGTATAAGATCGTATTGGTTCTGAAGAAAGTAGTCAGAGTATGACTCCAAATGATGAAAGAGAACTGAAATTTACGTTGATTCAAAAAGAGCTTAACGAATTTTCCAAGAGCCAAATTGGATGTAATTAATCTTGTGTAGAATCAAATAGTATACGAAAGTAGTAGTTAATTTTGCCCCATCTCTTCTACCGTTGGTGGTAATGTAACAAACCTGAATTCCTCACTAGATTAAGAAGAGAACTAAAATGCAATTATACATTAGAATTGTGATTGCAATGCTCAAACTACGGATATACAATGGAAATATTGAAATAACAAGACTCTAGAAGAAGAGGAGAGGACAAAAGTTTTCTTCAATATGCATAAGCCCTTATTTCAAACTCATTTTCATTTTTAAGAAAATGTTAATTGGGTATGCATCCCAAATAGAACACATTAATATTTTACCTGGCCCGGTCCCATTCACAACTTCTAATTAATTAGCCCTTATCAAGTTAGCATGGTTCACAACAATACACCCGCAGAAAGAACCTTGTCCTCAAGGTTAAAGTCAAGATACATCATCTGGCAACATGGAGTATAATAAACTTTGTTTGGCAGGTTGGAGTAGTCTAGACACGGTTGTATAATTCTTAATAAGCTTTGGAACATGGAATGGATGTTTAGTAATGTGAGATGTATCCAAAAGAGTAATGCACCTATATATCTCACTCAAACTTATGGAAGAACTAGTAGTAGCAACATAGGGAAACTTCGTCATATTTTACATTAACAACCGACACATATGGCTAACAAGAGTTGCAGTTCCCTTCTTACTCCATTCTTCCTTGCTATCAATTCCTTTACGATCAATTGAAATATTCACCTTGGAGTAGCTTCCTTTCCCCAAATCTCTGCATTGAAACTGATATCAACCCGTTATAATAACCCTCTCTCTGATTTATACTTTTCGAAATTATCAAATGGAGTTCGGGTATAACCTCATGCCCAACAACCACACACTTGTTCAAGAGGATAGACAAAATTAATGCAGTATCTAAACCATGATGTAATCTATGTCGTGCAGCCCACTCTATCATCTCAAGTACCCCATAAAGTGTGTAACCTGCATAAGGGTGTTCAATCTCAAACTTCACCTTATATCCACTCCTTAATGCTATTACTTTCCACTTCAGTAAGACGGTAGCAACGACATGCATATAGTGAGGATTTAAAATCGATGTGTGCTTGAAGTTGGCTGACAAAATCTCATTTTTCACATCATAATTATATTGATGTAAGACTAGTGTATATGCAATTGGCATACATGTGAACAGAATGTGCAAGTAGGAATTTACATACCATGGTTGTCTAGGATCCCACACTCTATTTATAGAGTTTAACTACACAATTAAGAAAATCCTGCCAATACATTCCCAGCAATAGCAGTTCTTTTGCGTGTTATACCGTATAACTTTTCAGAGCCATGAAATTGACACCTATTCCTGGATCCCAGATATAATGATCCACTATAGTTGTGGGAATTATTACTGTAAGAAATTGAGCAGCAGGTTCAAATGGAAATTGACTCATTATTTTGTTGACCATTGAACTCCCTGGTTAAATTTCCACGCTTAGTGTAAGGAAGTATTTTAACAGAATGCATTAAAATTGCCGATATATTGAGTTATAGATATTCATTTTCCATACTTTCCATGGAAACTCAGCAATATACCAGTCTTCAAAGGACTCCAAATCAGTTTTCCATTTAGGAGAGCCACTATAAAGAGACTTATCATATGCAGACTTCCTTGACATATCTCGTTCGAGATGTTCATTCGGCCTACCAACTTCTTGACCTTCAAAAGGAACTAGAACGTTCTTCTACCAAAGCAGTTGTTGATTTGGATCTCCCGTTTTGAGAAGTTGTTGAATTATCAAACGCATGATCCTCTTTCCAGGTTTGAATTTCATGTTATCCCTTGTATTAAGGTTAATCAAAAAATACGGAAACACAAATAAGATGAATAGAAGTAAAACATTTAATTAGAGTCCACTGTAACCACCATGTTTCCTTTAGAAATTTAGTCCCCTCATTGTACCCGAGATTGCAGATTAATTTCTTCCAATATAAATCAGATTAACCTGATAAAGAAGTAGCGGTACGTCAAACTTCAATAACTTCGGCGAACGCAAGAACAACAACAAGAGAACAAATAGACTTAGCCGATCAACAATTTTGTTTATGAGAGAAAATTTATGCAGAGAGGAAAAACTTTCAGGAAGTGAAAAATTAAAAAGACCTCCTTTTTAGAGCCATTTTCAGCAAGAATCGTGTTTGTTTAGGCAAATCTATTCAGACCCCTTTTTTCCAGAAATGTTGTGTCTTTTGGGAAAAACAACGACTTTTCCAAAGGAACAGGTCGCTTCAGATTGTTATTATCATTGCACGTAAATTTCAACAAAAATTCGTGGCGCCGAAATTTATTATGTTATGTAATTAACATTCTGTATTAATTTAAAAGAGAAAATAAATAAATTATCTGCATTTATTCGATTAACAAGATTGATTAAAGAAAAAATTTATCAATCAATCACATCATTTGCCAAATCCAAACCCAAATTCAAATCTAAATCCGAATGGTCAAGGCTGAGCGAGCGAGTGAACGACGGCATGGGGGGCACCTTCTTCTTAACCCTTTAAGAAGTAAAGAAAGTGTTTCCTAATATAAGGACAACAATTTCCTTTCTTCTGCCAATATTAGAGAAATTACTTTTCATTTGAACTTTGCGAATGAGTTTTCATTTTCCCTCCAAAATTGGTTCCCCCACTTTTTCATATTCTCTTCTTTTTTCTCGTTCACATTTTGCTAAAACCCCACAATTCCGTACATGAATGGGAAATGGCTATTGTTAAAATATATGGATGAAAAACTTGTGTCTCCTGTAAGTAAGGATTAATCGCATTTGGATAAGTAGGTTTTCGTTTAAACTTTCCATAGTGAACATATATCGGATATACTCAGTCAATCTGTAGTTTTGATATCTTTGAACCGTAGAACTTTGCTATATATATAGACAAAATTAGTCACACAATTAAGCCTTGAACTGATCTTAGTGCTCATTATTTTGTTCATTTAAGCCATGAACATATCTCTGTTACTATGTGCTTAGAAAACTGGCCTTACCGGATTCTCCTTGAAGCATCTTACAATTCACACTCACATAGGAAGTTTCTAAATGTGTTATCCAATAGATACACTATTTGGTATAATCTGTATCAAACATAGAAACCATTAAAAATTCCTAATGCCTTCATCCTCGTTACTGAACATTGTCTCATCATTAGAATGCACTATTAAATAATTTTTGACTATGTTGACTGTCATCAATAATTTTGTTTTATCTCCTTGAACCTAGATCTTGGAATCTCCAGTCTTCTAGGTAGTTACCGCCAGGATGAGTTTTTATTGGCTATAGTCTCATTCCCGTCGATGATCCTTCAACTCCCTCTCTAGTGAGGTATTTTGCAACTGGATCTGACACATTATCCATTGACTTTACATAGTTAATTCTAATAATTTAACTAGAGAGTAGTTTTCTAATAGAATTATGTATTCGTCTTATGTGATGAGACTTCTTGTTACACATAACGCTTCCAGCCGTACCTATTGCAGCATGACTATCACATCGTATGTATATAGGGGCCATTGGTTTGGGCAAAAACTTAATATCTTCTAAGAAATTTTAGAGCCATTTAGCTTCTTCACCTGTCTTGTCTAAGGCAATGAATTTAGACTCCATTGTAGAGAGAACTAAACCTGTTTTTTTAGATAATCTCCAAGATATTACACCAACAACAGTGAAGGCGTATCCACTTGTGGATTTTGTTTCAGTTGACCTAGTTATCTAATTTGCATTACTATATCCTTCAAGAACTGCTGAATATTTGTTGTAAGGACAAACATAGTTCTGAGTGTCATCTAATTATCCAAACACTCTCTTAATTGTCAACCAATGATTTTTTTTGGGATTAATTGTGTATCGACTTAGTTTAGTGATAGGGCAAGCTATGTTTGGTCGTGTATAATTCATGACATATATCAAAATTCCCAATACTTTGGCATAGTCCAATTGAGATGAAGGTTCAAATCAATTGCGGTAGTTGCCCTTTTAAAAGTCAAATACTTGAACTTTTCGAGTACCTTTTGAATATAATGAGTCTGAGCATATAACACCCCATAGCCAACACTGAACAAAAATAAGTTTTTCATAAAAATCTGTAGGTGCTACTAACGGTGGCATCTAAGGACCGTATCCTGAACCACGGTCTGTCCTGCACAACCGTCGATGGGATCACAAACTCCCAAAAATTTCAGCCTAGAAAAATTGGTTAATTCGTGGACGACGGACTGACTTACGGTCCGTAGGTCAAACCACGATCCGTAGTCCTTGACCGTCGATCAAGACTCCCTTCAACCACTCTCTGACAAGAGCTATGGATGACCAGCCTTGTTTGTAGGTGGACCTACGGTCCGTAGGTCTGACCATAGGTGGAAAATTTGCAGCCAGTTAAGGGGAAATGCAATAGGGTCAACTTAAAATTATTACAACTCTTAGAAAAAAATGAATTAGGTCTCCTATGACCTACCCATAGATAGATAATTAAATTATCTTTCCATAGCCACCGACCTTTCTAAAATCTATACTCCGAGTAAAAATTTATTCCCATATTAGTAAAGGCCTGCCGAATAGGCCCTGACGACGGATCCAACGACGGGGCGTCGGGCGCACGACGGACCGTCAGTCCTGGCCGTCGTGAGGCCCGACAGAAACCTTCCCAGGGGTGTTTTTGACCTTTCCTTCTTCGTTTAAACCCTAAGTTACGTCGTTTAGACCCTAAATTATAAGATACTAGAAACATAATAAAAACATATCCAAGTCAAGTCATTAAATCAAAACTTAAAAAATTAGAAGCAAGAGAAGAGAAAAAAATCTCAAGAACCATAAGTCAAGAACTACACAATCTTCAGCAGTTCCAGCCCAAAAACATAAGTATTATTCCGTAGATTTCATCACCAGGTATATGGGATTTCACTAGTGGGTTTCTTTCACCCATTAGGTCCTAGTTTTCAGTCAGTTCTTGATTCTCTTATCATTATTAAACCTAGGGTTTGTAGAACTTTGATATAACATCATGAAATTATTAAAAATTTGTTCCAAATAAGATTATCATGTTATTACTCAGATTATCGCATTAATTTAAGAACCCTAGCTTTGTATTTCTTAAGTTCTTGAATTACACATGCTAGGTCATATATCTCAGACACTTCAGATATACATGCCTCACTTATAAATGTATAATTACCCTATTTATTGTTGCTTTGTCTGTTCACATGTTTACTCTCGAGCTATGCAGTATTTATAGAAATTCCGATTTAATCTGTTAATTTACAGAATTCATTAGGAGTAGCATAATACTGAGTTGGACTAGGGTTTAGCGTACCCAATACTCCCAGAACTACTAGCCAAGTAGGTTGTAAGTCCCCTCTATGGGAAATCAGTTTAGTAGGCACGCTAGCATACCTTTATACCTTTGGCAGGGTATATTGAATCCTCTCGATGGGGCGTATACATCGGACTCCACATTTAGCTAATGTGGTTTTATTATCGGTTATAAGTAGCTCCCACTATTCAGTCAGACTCTCTGCATTGACCATATATTAGTATATTCAGTATTCAGTTTCAGCATGTTATAAATTGGTCATTGCATCCAGTTGGCTCAGAAATCAGCACATCACGTTCAGATTATTATACTTGTTTTTCTGCTTGTTTAGTTATGTTTTATTTCAGCTTTGCTCTATCCTACATGCTCAGAACCTTTCAAGTACTGACACATACATGCGCTACATCTTCTCGTGATGCAGGTTAAGGTTCTCTGTATCCTGATCATGCGTAGATCGATTTCCCGAACTCCAATTCAGCAGATTCAGTGTTGAGTCCTCATTCTCCAAGGACAATAGTCATGAGTTTCATTTCAGTGTTTAGTCATTTAGTTTAAGTTTTTGCTTTATTTAGCTAGGGTTTCTCCCTGTATTTCTAGTCTAGTTTAGAGGCTATTTTAAGACATAGTTAGATTCAGCTTAGTATTGAGTTAATATTTCTTTTGTATTAAACTCATTATTTTCAAATATCTCAATTATAGAATATGGGTATTCCCAATCTTTTCATTTTAAGTATGATTTAGCTTCCGCAACAGTTTATTATATTTAGTATGCTCATGATTATGCCAGCAGGGTTAGCTTGGGATCACTGGTGGTCCTAGGTTCCGTGTCCGCGTCTCGGGGGTAGCTCGGAGTGTGATAAAACTTTGTATCAAAGACATAGGTTCAAGATTCGGAGGATGTCTGACAACGCCGCACTAAGTAGAGTCCTTTTTATGGGTGTGAAGTGCACCACATCTAATGAGAGTGAGTCTATGATGTGTTTTAGGAAAAACATCACCTTCTTGTTACTCTTATTGTGCATAAGGTATGATCTAATTCCATTCTAACTCGACGTTGAGCGCTTAATATCATGCCTTCTCGATGAGCTTAGGCTTTGAATGCTAATGCACGTAATGCTAACACAGTTCCTCTAGTACCATATAATGAAGTTCAAATGCAGAATTTCAGAAAACCAATTGAGCTTTTGTCTAAGAGTATGACGAACCAGAACAAAGCAGGTTCTAGTTCCTACTAATAGAAATAATCGATCAATGGCAGCCAGAGTTTGTGATTTTGTTAGGATGAATCCTTCTAAGTTTTTAGGGTCGCATGTTGGTAAGGACCCACAGAAGTTCATTGATGAAGTGAAGAAAATATTTGGTGTGATGTTAGTTACTGGCACTGATAGGTGAGATTGGCATCCTACAAACTCAAGGATGTGACTCACATATGGTTCACTCAGTTGAAAGACAACAGAGATGACTTTGCCTTTTCTAACTCCGTATAGATGTCCAATTTATTGTCTGTCCAGAAACTCTCTCAGAACCCTTCTTAGTCTCTACTCCTGTCGGTGACCCAGTTATAGCTAGACGGGTATACAAAAATTTCACTGTCATACTCTCTTAGAAAGTCACCTCAGCAGATCTATTAGAGTTAGAAATGGTAAACTTCGATGTCATTCTAGGCATGGATTTGTTACACTCATGTTATGCCTCATTCGAATGTAGAACTAGGATTTTTAGTTTTCAGTTTCCAGACAAACAACTCTTAGAATTGAAGGGCAGTAGCCTAGTTCCTAAGGGTCGATTTATTTTTTACCTTAAGGCCAGAAATATGATATCTTAGGGTTATCTCTATCATCTAGTTACGTTTAAGGATTCTAGCCTTGAAACCCTATCTCTTGAGTAAGTTCCAATAGTCTGTGAATTTCAAGAAGTATTTCCAAAAGATCTTCCTGGGGTTCCTCCCGAAAGGGAAATCGACTTTGGAATTCATCTCCTCTTAGATATCCAGCCTATTTCTATTCCTCCTTACAGAATGGCCCCAGCAGAGCTTAAGGAATTGAAAGTGCAGTTGAAAGACCTTCTAGATAAGGATTTCATCAGACCTAGTGTTTCACCGTTGGGTGCACCAGTGTTGTTCTTAAAGAAGAAAGATGGTTCTCTTAGAATGTGCATTGACTATAGACAGTTGAACAAGGTCACAATAAAGAATAAGTATCCCATCCCCAGGATTGATAGGTGCAACTCATTTCTCAAAGATAGACCTCAGATCGGATTATCATCATCTCAGAGTCAGAGATACTGACATTCCGAATACAGCCTTCAAAACTCAGTATGGTCATTATGAATTTGTAGTTATGTTGTTTGGAATAACCAATGCTCCTGCAGCTATCATGGATTTGATGAACAGAGTGTTCAAATAGTACTTAGACTTGTTCGTTATCATTTTCATTGATGATATCCTCATTTACTCTCGGAGTGAGGAAGAACATGCAAGTCATTTGAGGTTGTTCTACCGACTCTCAAAGATCGCCAGTTATTCGCTAAGTTTAGTAGATGTGAGTTTTGGTTGCAATCCGTTGCTTTTATTTGTCACATTGTATCTATCAAAGGGATCCCCGTAGATTCACAAAAGATGGAAGCAGTGAAACAATGGCATAGACCTACCTTTGCTATAGATATCTGAAGTTTCTTAGGTCTAACAAGTTATTATAGAAGGTTCATGGAAGGATTTTCATCCATAGCCTCACCATTGACTAGGTTGACTCAGAAGATGGTCAAGTTCCAATAGTCAGATGATTGTGAGAAAATCTGTGCGGAATTGTAAACTAGATTGACTACAGCTCCTGTCTTGACTCTACCAGAGAGTTCAGATGGATATGTGATCTATTGCGTTGCATCCAGAGTTGGCCTTGGTTGTATGTTGATGCAAAGAGATAAGGTTATATCTTATGCCTCTAGAAAGCTTAAGGTGCATGAGAAAAACTATCCAACTCATGACCTCGAGCCTGCAGCAGTGGTGTTTGCACTCAAAATATGGAGACACAACTTGTATGGTGTTCATGTAGATGTGTTCACCGATCATACGAGTCTTCTGTATGTGTTCACCCAGAAAGAGTTGAGTCTTAGACAGAGGAGAAGACTTGAGTTCCTTAACGATTATGATATCAGTGTGAATTATCATCCTGGAAAGGCGAATGAAGTGGCCGATGCTTTTAGTAGATTATCTATGGGTAGTGTAGCCCATGTTGAGGAAAAAAGAAAAGATCTAGTGAAGGATATTCACAGGATTGCTCGCTTGGGAGTTCGCCTTATGAGCTTATCCGACAGCGGTGTAACAGTTTAGAATGGGGCAGAATCGTCTTTGGTAGTGGAGGTCAAAGAAAACAAGAGAGTGATCTGATCTTGCTTGAACTAAAGGGTGCAGTCAACAAACAGAGAGTGGAGGTTTTCTCCTAAGGGGGAGATGGTGTACTTCACTACCAAGGTAGATTGTTTGTTGCTTATGTGGGAGAGTTGAGGCAGCATACTCTTGCAGAAGCTCATAACTCCAGGTATTCTATTCATACAGGTGCCACTAAGATGTTCTGCATCTGCGAGAAGTCTATTGGTGGAATGGCATGAAGAGGGATATAGCAGACTTTGAGAGTAAGTGCCCAAACTGCCAGCAAGTCTAGGTAGAACATCAAAAACAAGGAGGTGTGAATCAAGAGATCGATATTCCTACTTGGAAGTGGGATGTGATCAATATGGATTTCATCACAGGGTTACCTTATACTCGCAGACAGCATGACTCAATTTGTGTGATAGTTGATAGGATGACTAAGTCTTCTCGCTTTTTGGCGGTCAAGACTACATATTCGTCAGAGGACTATGCCAAGCTTTACCTTACTGAAATTGTGAGATTTCATGGGGTTCCTTTGTCTATCATCTCAGATATAGGTCCTCAGTTTACCTTTCATTTCTTGAAGTCATTTCAAAAAAGTCTTGGTACTCAAGTTAACCTGTGTACAACATTTCATCCACAGACGGATGGGTAGGAAGAGCGTACCATTCAGACCTTAGAGGATATGTTGAGAGCTTGTGTGATCAATTTCAAAGGTAGTTGGGATGATCACCTTCCTTGCTACCATTCCAGCATTCAAATGGCTTCTAATGAGGCTTTATATGGGCGTAGATGTAGATCTCTTGTTGGTTGGTTTAAAGTAGGTGAAGCAGCTTTGATAGGGCCAGATTCAGTCCTTTATACTATGGAGAAAGTGCAGCTCATTAGAGATATACTTAAGTCATTCCAAAGTCGTCAAAAATAATGTGCAGATGTAAGGAGAAGGGAACTAGAGTTCCATGTTGACGATTGGGTTTTTCTGAAAGTCTCACGTATGAAAGGGGTGATGTGATTTAGAAAGGGAAGCTCACTCCTAGATATGTAGGCCCCTACAAGATCTTGAAAAAGATTTGCAAGGTTGCATATGAGTTAGATTTGCCAGCAAAATTAGCAGCTGTGTATAAGGTCTTCCGCATCTCACTCTTGAAGAACTGCATGGGTGACCCAGCCTCTATAGTGCCTTTAGAGAGTGTGGCGGTCAGAGATAATCTTTCTTATGAGGATGTACCGGTTGAGATTCTTGACCGTCAGGTTAGAAGGTTAAGAAATAAAGAAGTCGCTTCAGTCAAGGTTTTATGGAGGAGTCAGTCCGTAGAGGGATCTACTTGGGAAGCAGAAGCAGCCATGAAAGCCAAGTATCCTTACCTTTTTCCTTCCGATTCCACTCGAGCTTGAGGTAATAATTCCTCTTCAGTTTTACAGTCAGTCATGCGTAAATTCAGTTTCAGAATCATGTTTTCCCAGTTTGTACTTTCATTTATAGCGTAATTGCATGTACTCAGAACTCAATTCATTCAGAACTCAGTTCTTAGTGTTTAGTAGTGGGGTTTTCATCTCTCTGCCTCTGTTTCAGCTAGTCTAGTCTTCATTTGAGGATTAATGTTCCCAAGGGGGAGATAATGTAACACCGCGTAGCCAAAACAGACCAAACATTAGTTTTTCATAAAAAATCTGCACCGTAGCCTTAACTATGGTCCGTCCTGCACAACCGTCGATGGGATCAGAAAATCCCAAAAATTTCAGCTTAGAAAAATTGGTTAAGTCTTAGACGACGGACGGACTTACGGTCCACAGGTCAAACGATGGTCCGTAGTCCGTGACCATCGATCAAGACTACTTTCAACCACTATCTTACAAGAGCTATGGATGACAAACATGGTTCGTAGGTAGACCTACGGTCTGTAGGTGGAAAATTTGCAGCAAGTTAAAGGGAAATGCAGTTGGGTCAACTTAAAATGATCATAACTCTTAGAAAAAAATTAATTAGGTCTCCCACGACCTACCCACAGATAGATAATTGAATTATCTTTCCATAGCCACCGACCTTGCTAAACTAAGACCTCCGAGTAAAAATTTATGCCCATTTTATTAAAGGCCTGTCGAACAGGCGCTCATGACAGACCCAACGACGCGGCATCGGGCGCACGACGGAACGTCAGTCCTGGCCGTCATGAGGCCCGACAACAACCTTCCCAGGGATCTTTTTGACCTTTCCCACTCCGTTTAAACCCTAAGTTACGTCGTTTTGATCCTAAATCATCAGATATTAGTCAGTTTAAGCCTAGAAACATAATTAAAACATATTCAAGTCAAATCATTAAATCAAAACATAGAAAACTAGAAGCAGGAGAAGAGAAAAAGAGGTCAAGAACCCTAGTTAATGAATGCAACTAGATTCCGCTGTTCCAACCCCGAAACTTAAGTTTTTTTCGATGGGTATCATCACCAGGTATGTGGGATTTCACTAGTGGGTTCCTTTCACCCATTAGGTCCCTAGTTTTCATTAAGTTCTTGATTTTCTTATCATGATTAAACCTAGGGTTTCTAGAGCGTATAACTTCATGAATTAATTAAATATATGTTCCGAATCAGATTATCATGTTATTACTCAGATTATCGCATGAATTTCAGAACCCTAACTTTGTATTTCTTTAGTTCATGAATTACACATACTAGGTCATATATTTTAGACACATCAGATATACATGCCTCACTTATAAATGCATAATTACCACATTAATTGTTGCAGTCTGAGTTTGCATGTTCAGTTTCGAGCTATTCAGTATTTACAGAAATTCAAATTTAATCAGTTAATTTACAGAATTCATTGGGAGTAGCATAATACCGAGTTGGACTAGGGTTTAGCGTACGCAGTAGTCCCAGAACTTCTTGATGGGGCGTATACATTGGACTCCACATTTAGCTCATGTGGTTTTATTATAGGTTATTACTAGCTCCCACAGTTCAGTCAGACTCTCTGCATTTACCATTTATTAGTATATTCAGTATTCAGTTTCAGCATGTTATAAATTGGTCATTGCATCTAGTTAGCTCAGAAATCAGCACATCACGTTCAGATTATTATACTTGTTGTTGCGCTTGTTCAGTTATGTTTTAATTCAGCTTTACTCTATCCTACATGCTCAGTACCTTTCATGTACTGACGCATACGTGTGTTACATCTTCTCGTGATGTAGGTTAAGGTTCTCAGCATCCCGATCACGTATGATTTCCCGATCTCCAGTCCAGCAGATTCAGTGGTTAGTCCTCATTCTCCGAGGACAACAATTCTAAGTTTCATTTCAGTCTTTAGTCATTTACTTTCAGTTTTTTCTAGATTTAGCTGGGGCTTGTCCTAGTATTTGTAGTCTAGTTTAGAGGCTATTTTCAGACATAGTTACATTCAGCTTAGTATTTAGTTAATATTTCTTTTGTAGTAAACTCATTCTTTTCAAATATCTCAGTTATAGAATATGGGTATTCCCCATCTTTTAATTTTAAGTATGATTTAGTTTTCGCAACAGTTTTTTATCTTTAGTATGCTCATGCTAATGCCAGCAGGGTTAGCTTGGGATCAGTTGTGGTCCTAGGTTCTGTGTACGCGTCTCGGGGGTAGCTCGGGGCGTGACATTTTCTATGCTAAGCACCTTAATCTTATTAGTTTGATCAAGTAGTGTCTTTTTTGGTTAGGTGCGCAACTTTACATGTCCAAAAATGGCTAATTTGTATATCATGTGGTATTGATGTATGTTATTATAGGGTATTTGGTTTTATCTATTGCCAAAAAAACATCCCTTACTATAAATGTACATGTCTATAAAAGTTTTGTTGTTTATGTGCCATATATGTCGATCCACATTTTAGCTCTTAAAGTTCTATGCTACCTACCCCTGCTCTTACCAAGATGTGAATAACTCATTCAAGCAATGTTATTTTAAAACTCTAGAAAAATAAACCTATTACACCGCGGCATTACATATGTCTAACTGAAAATATCAATTTTTAACACTTATTTAACTACACTAAAAATAAAAATAAATTCAACAAAATTTGAAAATGACGGAGTTGCGCGAAGCTCTGGCAATTTTTCTAGTTTCATTTATATTATATGAGCACCTAGTTGATGGTGACACTACCTATCAATGGCACATCATCTTGCCCCCAATAGAAGTACTTTTTCAACGACTCATCATCAATGTAGTTGTTTGGGACACTTCCTACAAATGAGGGGAACCTATACCAAGAGCTACTCACCGACTCTCCAGGCAATGCAACAAAGTTGTTTACTCTATCGTTGTGGTTGAGCTTTTTATACACTTGACAATATCGTGCTAGGAACACATCCCTCAACTGCTCCAAAGAATAGATCGAATTATAGGGCAACTGAGTGAACCAAATTGTGGCCTCTCCCGTCAGTGAGAGAGGGAACACTCTTAACCCGATGATGTCCATGTCCAAGTAAGGCCTCCCTACACAACTCTTACACACCGACATTAGTTTGGCGATGTGAGCATGCGGATACTCAGATGGTAGCATCGTAAACAAACCTCTGGCAGTGAGCATCTGCATCAAGCTACTAGTTACGACGTATATATGACCTTGTGGTAGAGGAGGTAGTAGAAGAGGATCATTAGAATAGGTGATGTTAACATTGCCCTTATAAAACTCTTGAGGGCGTGGAGCAGGAGGCTGCCTCCTTAAAGCATTATCCCCCGGGTTTTCCATAATCACTTGGTTATGAGCATCAACCAGTGGAGGATGCTGATGTTTGATCCCATCAGCTAGATTACCGGGATTCTGTGGGTTATTAATTTTTTGTAGTGTACGGTTCAGTTCTAGATCGAATTGAAGTTTTGGTTCTCCTTGACTCCGTGAACTTAACATACACTCAAGCTAGACCTGAAAGGCACGAAAAGAAAGAAAGAAAAGTAAAATAAGGAAATTGTTGAGTAAAACATGGTAATGTTATTAAAGTTAATCTAAAATCCACTTCTCCCGGAAGCCATGCCAAAATTTGATACGCTCAAATTTCACTTCCCTAAGAAAGTATAAGCGGTCGTATCAAGGAAAAAACCAAACTATTAGGTTGTGGTCGATGACACGAGGAAAATGATTTAGACTTAACTTTAATGTATGATTAACTCTATTTATTCAAGTCCTTTTTGAGATCTAGTAATTTAAAGGTGGATTTTTGTAAAACAAAAGTGTTGCAATGTTGTAAAATCAAACAAGTAACAAGAGTGAATTATTGGTGTTTATGAAGTTGTGAGAGAAACTAGGGTTTAAGTGTTCCCCATAGGTTCCTAACGCCATAATCCTAGCTATAACAATTCTTTCCTAGTGTTTTTCATGCAAAGTGATAAGTTATGTATCGCTAAATCCCTGGTCCGTCGTTTAGAGAATGTCACCCCGTACCTTTGTCTGGCTACGTGTCTAAGTTGCTAACCCATACCTTTACTTCATATTAAGCATCATATTCGATGTTTGGCTTAGTTATTACTTCGCAGAAATCGAAACTATCCTATTAAATAGTATTTACTAAATTTATGGCGATAATTCTTTTCCTATTAACCTCCCCCTTGGTCTAACAAGTAGCAATAAGGAGAGTTCTAATGCGTCCACTCGTTAAAATTACTTCTAGACAAAAGAATTATCGATGCATGCAATAACATATATGAGAATTATTATTTAGTTAGGTTTATTCTGTTAACCACCCGTTGTTCCCACAACCCTATGTGTAGATTTAGTTATCCATGCTTAGAAGAACACAATTCATAATTGATAAATAATAAATCATGAACTTACTTTGACAAAATCGAAGAAAATCTAGAAATTCAACTTGAAATCACACAATTATCTTGAACAACAAATCTAGAAATTTTAATTAATTGCAAAAACAAATCTCCAAGAACAAAAGTATGAAATTAGTAAAAGAATCCAACACAAAAAATTAGATTTTTCTCCCTATTTATAATAACAAGAGTCCTTAATTAAATATTATTTCAAATAAGGAAATTTTGTTCAAAACACGGCTTCAATCGACAAACACCCCAGATGGTCCGTCAGTTAAACGATGGACTGTTGATTGCCTCCGTCGGTCCATACATAGCATCTTTTCAAAGCCTACACTTTGCATCTTCTCTGATCCAATCGACAGACCAACAACACGGTCAGTCGATGCACTTATGGTCCATAGATGCTTATCGTCATTCCATACTTATATTTTCTTCAACATCGGGTATTGGGACAGTCCCTGTTCACATCAACGATTTGCTAGGATGGTTCGTCGATTAGTCGATGGACCGTCGATCCTTCCATCACCCAACACTTAGTTAGAATTCCCCGAGTTTCTTCCAGATGCCTGAACCTTCTATCGACGGTCACCACCTACGGTCAGTCGATGGGACGACGGGTCGTCGATGGCTTCATGGGTCACTTTTGCACTTATTCTTCACAACCTTCAGCATTTTCAGTTTGGACAACTTTCCTTCAAACAAAGACAAGACATATGAGAATTACTATAAAAAAGGCTCTAGACACACATCAATCTTAAACAAAGAGCATTGGAAGTACTTTGAAACCACGGTACATTAGTATACACCAAAGTTCGATGGTTCAATGATATCACATCTACTAATTAATCGAGTATATCTGACATATGTTCACTACATAAAGTCTAAGGGGAAATCTACTGATCCAGATGCAATTAATTCTTCTTTGTAAAGTACACATGCTGGCCTCTTTCTTTGTCTTAGAGTCATTCCCCATTAATGTAGGGCATGGTTGGGTTATAAAAGGTGTAAATGGAAAACAAAGAGTTGCGACTTTTATGAAACGTTGAGACATTTGTGAAAAGTTACGACTTTTATGATAAGTTATGACTTTTATGAAAGGTTGTGATCTTTCCTTAAAATTGTGTCTTTTGTAAAGGTTTGTGACCTTTTCGGTTAGGCACAATAAGAATCTTTTCACACTACCATTTGTTTTCGATAAATTGAGTGATTTCCTCTCATTTTTAAAAACCAATTTTTTGAATTCTACTACTACTACTACTAAATGTAGTATTCTAACTGTACTTTACTGCTATGTAGTGGCTCATTTACACGTTTTTGGTATTCATACAGTAGTGATTGAGATCTATCCTTGGAGGAAATATTCTGAATCAAACCACAAATCTATGCCTCTCTTTCTCAATTTAGTTGATGAAATACCTTATTCACTATGCTAGACCAAAAGAGCATTCAGCTGAAAAATATCATTCAAAATAGCTGTACCTAAATTACTGTTCGATTTAAAATAATAACCTACATTAAAGAAGATGTATTGTTGTACTAGCGAATTAGTAATTCCCCATTTCTTTTAGAAAGTGATTTAGTTTGATTGTCTTAAACCTTTTATCAATATCATTGCAATTAAAACTTAGTATGATAATCGTAACTCCTTATCTTGGGACGCAGATTAAATTAATGAAACAGAAGCAATCTCTCGTCCTCATGACATGAGTGTTGAAAGGTATATCCATTACATACTTTTTCTTAGTTCCTCGTTGGTTTGTGACAAAACTAAGCAAAAGAAAAACCCATTCACAAGGGCAAGGGGAGTGTAGTATATGTTTTTATTTTAAAAAATGCTCATACACCACATATACCTTTTAAATGATTCACATCTATGAATTAACTAAAATATATATATATATATGTGTGTGTGTGTGTGTGTGTGTGTGTATTCATGTATATATATATACTAAAAAAGATGATTAGTGATTCGCGTCAAGCACAACAAATTTTACTAGTTAAAGAGTGTAAATAAGTGGTAGTTGATAAGGTTAGAAGAATCAGTCTTTAATAGAAGTCAAAAAGAAAGAAAAATAAAAAAGCGAACTTAATTCAAAGACAAAAAAAATAACTGGTACCCATCACACGAATCATATGAATGAGTGAATCAAAGTCCTATATATAGTAAAGAAGTTATTCATCAATTTCCCATCCTACCTCAATTATGGTAAACTCTTCTTCCAACAACCCTAAGTTTATCCAAATCATTAGTTCCTCTGATGAATTATGTCGTCTTGTAAGTTCATCTTTGTTTTTCTAACAATTTCCCTATTTTATTTTAGTGCATTTGTAATTTTAGTCCTTGTGAATTATTGATTTTGTAGTAGAACTATTTATCTTGTATGAAACTAAATTAAAATTTCCTTTTCATACAGAGGATTCCTGTAGTATTTGCTAAAAGTCATTGCAAAAACATGTTAAGCCTCGTGTTTCTTGAGGCTCCACGTGGAAAATCATGGGAGGTTGAAGTGAAAATGTCTCAAGGCGAAATTTGGCTAGCCAAAGGATGGAATGATTTCTGTGCCTATTACTCAATAAGCGTCAGGAGCCTATTAATGTTCACATACATCCCGTGTTCTCACTTTGATGTCTCTATATATGATCAAAGTATATCAAAAATTGAATATCCAATACATCAAGATATTGAAGTTGATGAAGAAGAGGAAGTTATTCCATTCTTCCAATATAATGCTAATGTAATAGAGGAAGATATTCCAGTTTACCTTCAAGCTAATGCTAATGTAATTGAGCAAGGTAAGTAAACATCATAACTGATTTATTAACTATTAAGGTTAATACATTAAGTAGTTATATATACATTGCATTTGGATATCTATTTCAAGAAATAAGCATGTAATGGCAATAATTTATATTTCCATAAGACATTTTAAACTGGTGGTCTTATTTATTCCATACCATTTCATTGGGACTTATATCATACTAGTTGTCAAACTTATATCAAGTTGTTGCAGATAAGGAGGTTGGACAAGCTAATAGCAGAAGTGAACAAGTTAATCCAAAGATTTATAGAAGTTGACACAACTAGGTGAACTTAAATGTTGACAATCCGCATTTTGAAATGGTTATAAAAAAGGCACATGGTACTTATATGGTAACCTTTAATAGTTTTTACTTTGTGTCGTCAGATTTTTTAGTTTTTCATTCCATTACACACTTACTATTATTCTGAAAATCTAACGATCATGTTTGTTTGATGAATATTTTAGTTAGACTATCAAGTTGAGATTCGCCCAAAGTACATATATAATCAACATGGAGAATATGAGGCTGGTTAATGAAGAAAGAACAGAATGGAGAGTGGATAAGAGTATAATGGGAGTAAGGTTATCATAAAAGGGAGACGGACTGCATTCCAAAAAGATAACAAGATAGCTAATGGTGAAACTTGTCGGTTCAAATTAATTCGGGGCCCTATTGCAAATGTTTTGCAGGTTCAGAAAATCCCAACGCCCCTTTTGATTGCAACAAATTAGCTACAACTTCTTTGGATTGCATGTTGGATATTTTAGTTTGTCTTAGGAAGATGCTAGGGAAATGTTATATATGTTTTCTTTAGGAAAAAAAAAAAGACAGACAAACTTGCACTTACTTTGATAGGATATGAATTTCAGATAGGTTTTTGCATAAATTGTCTTGTTATAAAAAGTATGTGTATTCATAAAGTGCTCAAGTTTGAACAAACGAGTTATCCAACTCAATTTTCATTTGATATAAGTATGAACTAAAAAAGATAGTTTGCCCATTTAAAGTAATCTAAAGTATATTCTTCTTATATTTATCTTCAAATATGTATAACAATAATTGATAATTTATCATTTCTTGTTGGATTTGTTGGATCTTCATAAAGTCGTTGACATTGTCATATGGTTTTTCTTTGCCAGTATCACCATTAGGTGCCATGGAAAAAATTCCTCACTCACCTTACAATCCCAACTATGTTGTCTTCCATATATCTTTTTTTGCATTTTGGTGCTTCCACTTCTTTGTTGTGTAGGTAAATGATCCCCCTCCATAGTCACCTTATCAAATCATCTATCCAACATATCATCTGCATCATCCCCATCAAACATTTAACTACCCAAGTCAAGAAAGAAATCTCTATTATCCAAGTTTACTTTTGTATCACTCAATTTAGATGAAGTATCTAAGACTGCCATATATGCCTTTGTGTTACTTGTAGGAATAAATTTGAGTGTTTCAGGGCTTAACATAACCAACTAAGTGAAGGGGTATGAGTCTCTACCTCAAATAAATTTTCCCATCTTGAAGCACTCGTTTCCCCTTGTTTTTCCGTAGCTTAATTTAAATCGGTGGTAGCCATCTCCTGATTCAAAATAAACATGTTAGGTGTATTTGGATTGATTTCTTTTCCATCTATCTCCTCTATTACCATGGACTACTTTTTATGTGTCACAAGAGCTTGTTGATCAGTATGATCAATATGGTAGCATTATTTAAACTTCGATTATTGGTCAATCGGCTTTTCCAAGTCTAAAGTGTTCCAAGATTCAGCAGAAAATTCAGTCATACCACGTAACCCTTGATATTGTGAAAAATTCTCATCTCGCAACACATCAAAGTGAGTAAATTCAACAATAATATTACATCTATCAAGATCAACTTGTGTAGAATTATGTTGGTGCAACACCTAATTTTTTGAGGATTTAAAGTCAATATTTTTTTTAATGTCAGAGCATAATTCGTTGATACTGGTTTTTTCTGCGATAGAGAATCCTTGTTTTTCTTTATATTTCTTTAATTTAGTTACCATTACTGCATTAGGCAATGCCAACTCTCCATCGTTCACAAATCTAGATGATAATTGTTGTGTAGCGACTTATGATCTAACAATCAACTCTCGAGAGTTATTATCTGCATTATTTTTTGCCTCAACATCAATATGTATTGGCGTTGAAGAACCTGTTCCAGCCGCACTAAGTTTCTCATTTATTTTACTAGTGAGTGTTCCAATATCTTCTTTAAGCCTAGATGTTGCAGTATAAAGCAGGATACCTGGTGTGTTAACTCTTTATTGCTAGTTCCTGTAGGGTGTTTCTCCTATTTAAGGTTATCCACGCTAATTTTTTCAGAATTGATGTTAGACTAATTTGTGAATGTTACCTCTTTTAAAATTTGTTGAAAGAATAAAATTTCTCTTTGTCATCCAAAATTGATCGCACATCTCATTCAAACTTTTCTCTGTTAATTTTTGTTTCGTCAAAAAATGCACCATCGATCTCCAAAGTTAGTCTATATTCATCCTCCTTGTGACCCTGATATTTACATGTTGTGCAGTACGAGGGAAATTTGTCAAAGACAATTTGTAACATCTCAATACTCGTATTAGACAAAAAATTATTAAGAATCTAAATTTTATCATTTTTTGAAAGAATAGGAAAATCGGGAAAATTTGCTAAGTTAAGAAAATAAGTTTTTGGTCATTTTCAAACGGTCATAACTTCTAGATCATGAGGAGTAAAAGTCAGCTCTTTATATGGTTGGAAAGCCCTTCATTATATCTTTCAAACGCCTTCAAGTTTATGAATTTTTCATCTCATATGAGGGAGATATGCCTACGGAAGTTGGGCATTTGGATTGGGGAAGGTCCCAATCCGGATTTTAGTAAGGGCAAAGTGTCCTTTTGACCCAGCTATTTCCTAATTTATTTTAAAGTTTTATAAGGGGTAAAACTAAGCCTTAAGTAATTTTTAGAAAAGTTATTCACGCTTAGGGCTTGTGTAAAAGAGAAAAGGAGAGGAAGAAGAAGGGGGAAGACCTAGAATTCATCCCGAACGCCAAGTTCTTTGAGTGGAATTCATCGGAGGTGATATCTAATAAGGTGTGTGACATATATCTGTGTTGGGGTTAGTTCACTAACGCACAAACTTTTTCAACTAAGAAAATTTTGAGTATTTTGAATGATGAACATTAAAGCTCTAGAAGAACACTGATTGATCATTTGTTGGTTGAGTTGTGTTATTCCCTTAGTTGATTTGATTTATATTTCTGGGTTGTTTTTAAGTTATAATATATTGGTTATTGAGGTTATTAGTGATACTAAGCGATTGGAGGAAACATCCATCGATGTTTAAAATTATTAGAGTAGAAAATGGGAGAAGAAAAGAAGAAAATAATGTCTGAGAGGCCCTGGTTCGCCGCACAAAAAAGAGTGCCTCGGGACAGTTTGTATTCAAGCTCTAGTGTGCCACGCCAGCCATAGCCCCTCAGGAGAGATGTTGTCCGTTAGGCTCTTCCACTCCATGCCTCTAACAGTACCAAGGACGCCTGGAGACCCCATTCTTTCCCCATCTTTTTATACTAGTTCCGAAGAGATTTGCCTAAAACTCCTAGTCCATCCAATATTCTAAGGTACATCTAAACATAATGAAATCATCCATAAATCAAGAACCTTGAATCCATAATCCAATTCAAGAAAAGTTAAGATCAAAGTTTGAGAAGTGAAGTTTTAAGGCTAAGAACTAAGGCAAAGTACAGTTCTTAAGGTTTCCAAGAGTCTTATTTAAGTGTTTTAACATCATTTTAAGAATCAAATTTCGAGTTACAGAAAGTGTAAAAGTTGAAGTCTTTCCTTCAAAGAAGTTTAAGAGAACTAAGTATTTCCTAAAGAGTTGATTAAGATCAAAAGTTTCAAGTCAAGCAAAGAGAGAAGAGTTGAGTTCATTTCTCAAGGATATAAGGGAACTAAGAATTACCTAGAAAGTTTACAAATAATTTTACATTTCAGTTAAAAGGAAACTAAGATTTCCCAGAAAAGCTTTTAACAAGAAAATGGAACATTAATTCAAAGAGATCTTTTAAAACTAAGTGTTGAGCAATTATCACAACCCAATGAAAGGAAGTTATTTTAAAATCATGAGCTAAAGTATGTATTGGGAGATGTATTGAGCATCGATGTGGGGATAGGACTTCATATTATCTCAAGACCCATGTAAATCATCTATCTATCGTGGGTGTTAGCGAGTAATACTCTTTAGATGATCACTTAAGTTAAGCTAGTGGATCAACTCAGTTCAGGAGTTCTATGGGATGACAAATTATATGACCATTCTTTCATCGTCTGCAAGACGTTGTATCACCAATTAGACTCATGGTGGTGGTTGTCGGTCATAGATTCTCCCACAAAACTTTATTATTTTCATATAAAAGTAAAATTGATTTTTTTATTGCATTTCCTTTAATGAACTAAATATTTTTAATATTTTATATGCATTGAGTTGAGCATATCGAAGGTAAGTTCATCTTATTCTTATTAAGTTTAACTCATTGTTAGCAATTAAACTCACATACACGTACATTCAATGTACTGATGCTAGTGGATCTGCATTGTTTTATGATGAAGACATAAGTAACCATGATCGACATCCAACGTCTCGTTTTTCCAATTTGAGCACTCAAAGTCAGTGGTGAACCTCGTTGCATTCTGGATGATCCTTATTATTGCTCTCAACTCTTTTCATCAAAGAATGTTGTGGGGGTTGTCCTGACATTCATCATACTATGTTTAGAGGCTTCGTAGATGGATAGTAAGTCATTTAGTTAAGTTGAATCTCTTTATTTACATATATCTATTCTGTTGTAGAAGTGCCTTGTTTGCTTCATCTTAATTTGGTTCAGCAACCCCAATTGCATTAGGTTAACCAAACTCTCCATCATTCATAAATCTAGACGGTAACTGTCATGTAGCCACTTCTGATCTAACAATCATCTCCCTAGAGTCCTTATCTGCATTATTTTGTGCCTCGGCATTAATGTGTATAGGAGTGGAAGAACATGTTGCAGCCACACCAAGTTGCTTGTTTATCCTACTAGTCAGCGTTCCAATATCTTCAATAAGAGCAGATATTGCAGTAAGAAGCAGGATGCCTTGTGTGTTAACTATTTCTTGACTAGTTGTTGTAGCGTGCTTCTCCTTTTTAAGGTCATGCACACTATCTTTCCAGAATTATGTTAGATAAATTTGGCAATGTTAGCTCTTTCCTAGTTTGTTCTATAGAAGGAACATTCTTTTTCTCATCCAAAATTTATTGGGAATCTCCTTCAAACTTTATTAGTTATTTTTTTCATTGATCAATCCACCTTTGATATCCATAGTCAGTCTACATTCTTTCTCCTTGTGACCCAGACATTTACATGTTTTGCAGTTTATTGGCAATTTGTCATTGACAATTTGTAACAACTCATACGTCGTGATTGCCAATAAATTGCTATGAAACTAAAATATCATTTTTTTTGAAAGAATAGGAAAAATATGGAAAATTTCATAGGTTAAGAAAATGAGTTTTTGGTCATTTTCCAATGGCCACAACTTCTAGATAAGGAGTAGTTAGATTCAGTTCTTTATATGAATGTAAATCCGTTGAAGTGAAATTTCTAACGCCGTCAAGTTTACAAATTTTTTATATCGTATGAAGGAGATCCTATGAGAAGTTGGAAATTTGAACTGGGGAAGGTCCTAATCCAGATTTTAGTAAGGGTAAATTGTTCTTTTCACAAAACTATTTTGCAATTTGTTTTAAAAGTTTATTAGGTGTAAAACTAAGCCTTAAGTCTGTTTTATAAAATTTATTCACGCTTAGGGTTTGGTATAAAAGAGAAGAGAAGAAAGAGAATGGGCAAAGACCAAGAATTCATCAAGAGTGGCAACATATTTGAGTGGAATTCGTCAGGGGTGATCCTTATTAAGGTATGCGAGATCTTTTTCTTTCGGTTTAGTTCACACACACACTTGTTCAATTAAACAAATTTTGAGTACTTTGAATGATGAACATTGAAGTTGTTAGAGAACAATGGTTGAATTCTTGTTGACTGTGTTGTGTTATGCATTTATTGATTTGGTTCATCTTTTTGGGATGTTTTAAGGGTCTAATCTATTAGGTATTGAGGTAATAGTGATCCTCAGCGATTGGGTTAAAAGTAGAAAAGTGGAAAATAAAAAATTAAAATCCCTTCTATCAGGTCCTGGGGCACCACGCCATCCAGAACCCCTCATGACTGTCTCTTTCTCTCAGACTCTACTATGCCGCGAAAGCCAGAGTCCCAATAATGCCTGGATACCTTGTTATTTTCCAATCTTTTTGTACTAGTTCTGAACTTATGAACCTAAAACTCCTGTCGATTCGAACACTCTAAGGTACATCTAAGCATTATGAAATCATCCATAAAATGAAATCATTAACCTTTAATCCACAATCCAATTCAAGGAAACTTAAAATCAAAGTGAAATAAGCTAAGAGTTAAGTCTTAAAGTTATGAAATAACTCAAAGTTAAGTTCTTAAAGCTTACAAGAGTCTTATTTAAACATTTTAACTTCGTATCAATACTCAAATTTCGAGTTATAGAAGAGTAAAAGTTGAAGTCTTTTCTTCAAAGAATTATGAGAGAACCAAGTATTTCCTAAATATTTGATTAAGATAAAATGTTTCAAGTCAACCAAAGAGTAAATAGTTGAGTTCGTTCCTGAAAGGCTATAAGGGAACTAAGTATTTCCTATAATATTTATAAATATATTCATTTATTTTAAGAGGAATTGAAGATTTCCCAAAAGAGTTTCTAATAAGAAAAGGGAACATTGATTCCAAGAAATTTTTTAAAGCTTAATGTTGAGAAATTATCTCATCCCAAAGAAAGGAAATAATTTTAAAAGATGAGTTAAAATATATTTTGGGAGTATTATTGAGCATCGGCGTAGGTGTAAGAGTTCATATTAAATCAATTCAACATTTAGAACATGTAGATATCATAGGTATTAAAGGGACACAATTTTTAGATGATCACGTAAGTTAAGCTAGTGGATCCACTATGTTAATGAATTCTATGGGACGGCAATGTAAATGACACTTCTTGTAGTGTGGGTAAGATGTTGTATCACCACTTATGCTCATAGTGGTGGTTTTCGGCAAGAAAATCTCCCACGTAACTATATTATTTTCATATACAACTAAAGATGAGTTTGTTATTGTATTTCCTTTAATGAACTAAGTTGTTTTACTTTTTTGCAATGCTTTATATGTATCACATATGTTTTAATTGACTTATATATGCAGTGAGTTGAGTATTTATGAGTTGTGCAGAGCCAATGTAAATTCATTTTATTCTTATCAAGCTTTAGTGGTTGTTAGCAATCCAACTCTCATTCTCACACATTCAATGTACTGATGCAGTTTTTCCTGCATCGTATTAGGATGTTGACGCATGTAACGAGGATCATCATCCAACGCCTCGTTGATCTAGTTTGAGCACTTAAACTTAGTGGTGATCCTCCTTGTATTCTGGAGGATCCTTCGTTATTCCTATCCAGCCTCTTCATCGTAGAATGTTATGGGGTTTGTTACGACATTCATCATAGTAGGTTTAAGGGCTTCATACATTGACAGTAAGTCATGTAATTCATTTAGGTCTTTTTATTTCTATATATCTTATTTTGATATTTAATGCCATTTTAACCAAGAAAATTAATTTAACTTATTTATGAGAATGTTGTTGTTTTATCATTGAGTAAGTATTCTGTTGAGTTAATTAAGATAGGTCAAGGATTCACTCAAGGCGAACAATGGTCATTCAGTGCCGTCCATGTCTAGGATGTATGCTCGGGGCATCACAAACCTTGTATCATAGAACACAGTGTTCAAAAGTTTATGAAGTCCTGTCTATAGAGTCCTACTCATTTGTGTGAAGCGCACCACATCTTTGAGTAGGAGGTTGCAACATTAAGGAACTTCATTACTTCGTTCATCTTCCTATTTCGTATATTACAATTTATATCTAAAAAGTTTCCCTGTAATTCGTGCTTGCACATGTTTTAGATCATCATGCCTCCACGAAGAGAATCTAAAGGTCGTCCAGCCATAAGGAAAGAAGAAGAACTGGAGGTACCTAATGCACCCGAAGTGTAACCTCAAAAAGAAGTTACCAATGCTGAGTTCCACGAGGCTATCCAAATGATAAGACAAGCCGTGAATAACCTAAATAGATAACAAAGAGGAGCTTGACAAGAAAGGCAGACCCTTGAACGAATAGGGAATTTTTGAGGATGAACCCCTTAAGATTTTTCTAGTTCAATCAATATTAAGGCTCTGGAGAACTTTGTCAAATAGCTTCAGAAGGTGTTTGAGGTGATGCACGTTGTAGATACCGAAAGGCTTCAACTAGTTACATATCAACTAAAGAATGTGGCTATGACTTGGTTCGATTAGTTAAATGACGGCAGAGATAAGGATGTACCACATTCGAGATGGTCTTGTTTCGAAGAGGCTTTATTGGGGCGGTTCTTCCCCTAAGAAATTAAGGAGGCTCTGAAACAGGATTCCTTGAGTGTTCATGAGTATGGTCTGAAATTCACCCAATTGTCTAGCAACGCTCCTAATATTGTTATAGACACGAGGAGCAGATTGAGTTTGCTTTTCGCTTTCTTAGGTTGTGCATCTCGTAAAGAGGGAAGAGCGGCAATGCTTATCGTGGACATGGAAATATCCGGATTTATTGTTTATGTGCAAGAAGTTGAAGAGGAAAAGTTGAAGGATAGAGAAGAGTACAGGAATAGGAAAGCCAAGACAGCGAATGAGTCTAGGAAGTAGAAAGGTGACTCAAATTGGCCACAATTTCCAAAACAGAAGGGGCATGCACCATCATCATGTTGTGCACAGGCTCCTAAAAACAGAGCGTGAATACAATGGCTATAATGCACAAAACTAATGATATAGGCTAGAATAGTCTAAATGAAGCGTGGCACAAGGTGTAGTTGGGCTTGTGCATGTGCTAAGTGTGGTAGAACCCACATAGGTAATTGTCATGAAGGCGAAAGATTTTGCTTCAAGTGTGGTGAAGAGGGTAACTTTATGAGATATTTCCCTTAGAATAAGCAAGGCGGTGGAATTCTGGCCAATAGAACTCAATTGTTATCAGTTGTTCCAAAAGTCAGAAGTCTTCCTAGAGGAGCCACTTCCTGTACTGGCAGAGGGGTAAACTATTTTTATGCAATCACTAGGCTCCAAGAGCAAGAGATCTCTCCTGATGTTCTCTTGCGTATGATAAAAGTATTTACTCTTGATGCTTATGCTTTTTTAGACCCAGGATCAGATCATGTTTTTTTTTTGTAACTCCTTATGTTGCAAATCATTTTGATATTCTCACTGGAAAACATTTTGAACCTTTCTGTATTTTTACAAAGTTGGAGAGCCTATTCTAGTAAAAAGAGTCTATCGTGATTGTCCTATTTCTATCAATCACCAGAACACCATTATTTGTTTTTAGTTATGTTTTTTGGGTTGACCAATGAAGTAGCAGTGCTCATGGATCTTATGAATAGTATTCAAGCCTTACTTAGATATGTTTGTTATCATTTTCATTGATGACATACTAATATATTGAATGAATGAAGAAGATCATGCTAGTAACCTCATAATAGTACTTAAGAACTTGAATGAAAAGGAGATATATGCCAAGTTCTCCAAGTGTGAGTTTTTGCTTAAGTGTGTGGAATTCTTGGGCCACATCGTTTTCGGTGATGGGATAAGAGTTGATACCCAAAATATAGAATTAGTTCAGAGTAAGCCTAGACCCATGTCTCCAACCGATTTTAAGAGTTTCTTGGGTTTAGCAGGCTAATATAGAAGCATTTCTTAGGGGTTTTAATCTATATCGTCTCCCTTGATCAAGTTGGCTTATAAAGCATCAGAGTTTCAATGGTCTAAAGCTTGTGAGAAAAGCTTTTAGGAATTGAAAATGTGGTTGACTACATCTCCAATTTTGACTTTATCAAAGGGTACTCACGATTCTGTGTTGTAGTGTGATGTATCAAGAGTTTGTTTTGGCTGTGTGTTAATGCAAAAAGTTAAGATCATCGCCTACGCCTCCAAATAGTCGAAAGTTCATGAGAAGAAATACCGAACCCATGACATAGAATCGGCTATTGTGGTTTTTGCCTTTATGATATGGAATTACTATTTGTACGGCGTTCATCTTTATATATTTACTGACCATAAGATCCTAAAATATGTGTTCACCTAGAAGGACCTCAATCTAAGACAAAGGAGGTGGTTAGAACTAATCAGGAATTATGAAATCAGTATTCTTTACCACTCATGTAAGGATAATGTGGTTTTTCATTCCTTAAACTGGTTATCCATAGGGAGTACCGTCCATGTTGAGGAAGAAAAGAGGGAGTTAGCTAAAGATGTGCATAAAACATTCATGTTTCGGAGTCAGACTTATGGATCTCACAGAAAGAGGGATAGTGGTGACTAATGGGGATGAATCATCAATAGTGTCTATGGTTGAATAAAAGCAAGACCAAAACAACATTTTGCTTGATTTGACGGAAAATGTTCATAAACAAAAAGTATTGGCCTTTGAACAAGGCGGAGATATTGTGCTAAAGTACTAAGGTAGATTATATGCTGGTTGGACTCAAAGAGAGGATCATAGAGGAGGCTCATAGCTCAAGATACTCCATTTATCGAGTTCCACCAAGATGTACCGCAATTTTAATGAGGTATATTTGTGGGAATGCATGAAGAAGGACATTGTAATGTTTGTTGCCAAGTGCCCAAATTTCTAATATGTGAAAGTATAGCACCAAAAATATAGAGAATTGGCTTAGATTACAAAACATCCAGAATGGAAGTGCGAGATGATTTAAATGGAATTTATCACAGGCTTCCCAACATCTCGCACGTAACATGATTATACTTAGGTAATTGTCAATTGAATGACAAAATCAGCCCACTTTTCGCCGGTAAAGACTACCCATTCAGCTTAGGATTATGCTAATAATTACAATAAAGAAGTGGTAAGACGTTATGGAGTACTGGTCTCCATTATTTCAGATAGAGGTGCACAATTTTTCTACTTTATACGCTCAAATTATACTTCCCTAAAGATATTTAAGCGGTAGTATCAAGCAAAGAACCCAATTGTTAGGTTGGGGTCGATCCTACGAAGAAAATGGTTTAGACTTAACTTTTGTCTATGATTACGTCTATTTATTCAAGTCCTTTCCGAAAACAGATAATTGAAATAGGGCAAGTTCTAACGCGTGCACTCGTTAAAAAGACATCCAAACAAAAGAATTATCAATACATGCAAGGACCTATTCTAGAATTCTTATATAGGTAGTTTTACCTTGTTAATCACCCATGGTTCCCACAACCCTAGTTGTGGTGTAAGTTGCCCATGCCTAGAAATACACAATTCATGGTTGTTAAACAAGAATTCATGTACTTATTTTTAAAAGTTTGAATAAAATCCTGAAATAACACTTGAATTAACGAAACTATCTTTAGAATTGATTCCGAAAACTTGAAGTAATTCCAAAAATCCCAAGTTCAACTTCCAATAACAAGAGTATGAAAAATAACAAAAAGTCTAACCCCAACAATATGGTTTTTAACCCTATTTATAATAATAAAGACATAAATTAAAAGGAGTTCTAAATAAGGAAAGTCTATCAAGAAACACGTCTTTAATCGACGGCACCACTAACAGTTCGTCGATGGAACGACGGACCGTCGACTTCCTCCATCAGTTCATACTTAGAATCTTTTTCAGCCTTCATTCTGGCATCTTCTCTGATCCATTTTACAGACCAACAGCACGGCGGTCCATCAATGCCTTAGTCGTTCCATACTCAGTTTTTTTTCAACTTCAGTTAGTGGGACTAATCTTTGATCTGATCAACGATTTCCAAGGAAGGTCTGTCAGTCAGTCGACGGACCGTCGATCTTTTTGTAGCCCCACACTTCGTCAGAATTCCCCGAGTTGCTTCTAGATGCTTGTACCTCCAGTCGACGACCACCACCTACGAACCGTCATGGAACGACGGGTCGTCAATGGCTTTGTGAGTCACCTCTTCTACACAATCTTTTGCATTTCTGTTTTGGACGACTTTCCAGCAAATCATAGATAAATACCATTAGAGTTACTACAAAAATTCCCTAGACACACACGAAACTTAAGGAAAAAGCATAAAATGTACCTTGAAACATGGATACATCAACACCTTTAACTTAAATTCGTTGTTTGTCCTCAAGCGACGCACTATGACTCACCACAACACCTTTGTACAAAAGTATCCTTATTTAAACTTTCACAATCATATAGCTATCAATACCAATTATTTTCATTGCTTTCATGCATGAGATAACTCTTAGGATCACTCATGTGAATCAGACCATTACACAGACTCACCACGCCGACACCTCTACTCTTTTATCTCTCACAAAGGCAACAACTCTCCAATATTTCAACTAGTGTTCTCACTTCAAAAGATATCCTCCTTTTCCACAGGGTGATTTTAAATTTAAGTACGAGGATCATTATTCAACCCTGACTCTCAGAAAAACATCACACCTAATTGATACTTGTCGCCATAGGCTTGCCCTTATTTTTACTATATTAAGTTCACCATATTAGACTCTTAGGATCACGATAGGACTTTAATGGCCTGTAACATAGGCTTAGGGTCATGTATGGTACATATGGATACATTTTAGTGAATTGTTGCCCTCCTTTACATTACGGCTAAACTTCCTACCTTTTTCATTATCTAATATTCCCTACTCTTCATTTTATTGTATTATTTTCCTTGTTTTCTTCTTTTGTGCAAATGATTGTTCTTTTATTCTTATTTTTTTTCTTTCAAATATTTCACATTATTTCAAATTTGATTGATACACTTCGCTTATTCACTATTTATTTTCTTTTTTTCTTTCACATTAATCTTTTAAACCCCACTTTTCTTCACATTATTCATAATAGCCACCGTCAACTCATATCTTAGTCGAGTTACACAATACCCAAGGTTGGGTCAGGGCCAAGACGAGATTGGTTTCTTCATTGGACACCCTCAACTTATGATTTTGTCCTAAGTTGAGGTGAACCTGTGCAAATCTTGAAACTCCAACACCACCTGAAGGAAAACTCCTCCTTTTGCCTAACGTTTTTGCTTAACGTTTGTATATGTTTTGATTATATTTTTTTCGTGTGAGTTCTTCAAGTGTGAAGAAATTTTGTTGTGTTTTCTGTTCTTATAATTTTGTTAAGCAGAAAAAAAGTGAGAAGACTGGAGAAACGTGTGAGAGATGAGCGTGAAAGAGTAGTTTAGGATTAGGAGTTTTACTTTGGGAATTACTCAAACTAGGACTCCATATTAATTTTAATAAAATTTCTGATTTAATTAGCTTAGTGAAATGACCATAAATCCCTTTAAAAAATCATATTATAAACCTCAACGTAATTACATTTAATTCATCTTCCGTTGAGGTTCGAACCCGGTTGGAGTGACAATTGTGAAACGGGCCATTTCCGGTTGACCCGACCTGAACCGTCCACTTCATTAAATTATTTAATAAATTGATTAATTTCTTAGGGTAATTATGATATTACCCTTTGCATGTAAAAGACTATTTTACGCCTAGACCCTCCAAACTTAAGATTTTCCCTTTTTAAGTCCGGTAAAGACTCATCCGAGTGAATATTCATATTCGGGAGCCCTACTTCGATGGACTCATCCTTTCTTAGATCAACTAACTCCCTTAGTTAGTTGGCTTGGATGTCACAAGGGTTCAGAGGTTCGGTTCTACGCGCATCAATTCCGTTTGAACCCGGTCTAATCGTAGGCATTCTAGACAAATTAAGCATTACTTAGCATATCCATTTTTAGGGTTGTTACATTATCCCCGAATAACACTTCTTATAATCTAGCATAACGCCAATCATATCATAACATATCCACTATGCACTGTGAAGTAGTAGCAACAAAGAATGGAGAGATAAGGGAACTTCGACTTAAGAGTAAGGAATCTAACCTTATAGACTGAAAAGATAGGGATAGCGGGATCTCGTATCAGCCTGGGCCTCCCACGTAGCACCCTCAACAAGATGATTCCTCCACAATACCTTTACTGTGGCAATCTCTTTGTTTCTCAGTCGCTTGACCTGTCTATCTAAGATCTGAATAGGTACCTCCTCATAGGACAAGTCTTCATCGAACCCCAATCCTTCCACTGGTAAAATCGATGTTGTATCACCTAGGCACTTCTTTAACACGGATACATAAAATATTGGATGGACAGAAACTAGTTCTGCAAGCAAGGCCAACCAAAAGGCCACCTCACCCACACGCTGTAGGATCTCATATGTCCCAATATACCTCGGACTCAACTTGCCCTTCCTGCCAAACCTCATCCCTCCCTTCATTGGTGATATCTTCAAATAGACCTGGTCACCAACATCAAACTCTAAGGGACGTTTTGTGTTGTCTGCATAAGACTTCTGCCGACTATAAGCAGCAGCCAACCTGTCCCTAATCACCATGACCTTCTCTTAGGCATTATGAATGATCTATAGACCCAAAATAGATGACTCTCCAACCTCAAACCACCCAACTTGAGACCTACACCTCCTACCATATAGTGCCTCGAACGGTGCCATCCCAATACTGGAGTGATAGTTGTTATTATACAATAAATCTATCAAAAAGCAGATGGTCGTCCCAACTACCTCTAAAGTCAATCACACACGCTCTCAACATGTCCTCTAATGTCTAAATGGTAAGATCTGTCTTCCCATTTGTCTGAGGATGAAAGGCAGTACTGAGTTTTACCTGCGTGCCTAAGTTCTTCTTGAAGGATCTCCAAAAATTTGAAGTGAACTGAGCTCTTCTATCTGAAATGATAGACAAATGAATGCAGTGCCATCTCATAATCTCATCAATGTAGAGTCTCGCATAATCCTCGGGTCTGTAAGTACACTTCATAGGGATAAAGTGGGCAGACTTTGTCATCCTGTCCATAATAACCCATATGGAGTCATATTGTCTCCTAGTCCTCGGAAGAACAACCACGAAGTCCATATTAATGGCCTCACTTTCATATCGGAACCTTAATCATCTGAGTAAGACAGCCAGGCTTAAGATGTTCTGCCTTAAACTGTTGTCAATTATGACACTTGGACACATATTCAACAATGTCATTCTTCATGCCATCCCACCAATAGATCTGTTTAAAATCATGATACATCTTGGTGGAACCTTGATGTATGGAATATCTGGAACCATGGCCTCTCCAACAATCTTGGTCTGCAAATCATCCACATCTGGTACACATAGCATGTCCTGGTACATAAGTATTAGGTCACCTCCCAAAGCAAAAGTCTCATTCAACTTAACCAACACTGAGTCCTTCAGCTCGATCAACACAGGATCAAGATTCTTACCCTTCTTGACTTCAACTACTAAGAATGATTCAAAACTAGGATAAAATGAAACACCCTTACTACTTGAGTCAACTAACTGCACACCCAGTCTGGCAAGTCTATGTATATATTTCACGAACTCTTTCTTCTCATCCTCAACGTGGGTTGTAAAGCATAAGCTACTACATTAGCCTTACCTAGATGGTAGTGGACATTCATGTAATAGTCCTTCAACACCTCAAACCACCTCCGCTGACGTAGATTCAATTTGTCTAACTTGTACTAGCCTATCCTCATGTAGCCACTCTTTCTTTTCTTGTTCATTTTCTAGCATAAATATACTCTCTTAGTCATTTAATTTAGTGACATTGATTTTTAGGCATAGGTGCAGCTTGTCTTACATGCACTAGCCTATAGTCATGAAGTCATACTTTTCTTTACATATTATCTTTGAATTCATTATTAACACTTTCTTTTGGAGTATGCTTGATATTTGACTTTACATCATTCTACACTCCCCTTACGTGATCCTCAGCAATCTTAGATCCCGTGTAAACGGGAGGATTCATCCTCGTGAAGTCCCTTAACATGTTAGCCATGGTGCTGGCAGGTGGGTTCTCCATGGGAAAACCTTATTTCTCCGCCTGGGCTGTCGTAGCCTGAGCTTGTAAAGTGTTGGCTTCCACCATCTGTACCAAGGTTGTCCTCACTTCACCATCTGTCAACCCAGTTGGGTTAACATGCATCTCAATTCAGCAGCTGGGGTGTGGGGATGATCTTTGTTGCCCCCACCACTATCTTCTCCTCTTCACGGCCAGCATCCCTGCTTGTGTTCATTTTTTGAAAAAAGTAGAATTGATGCTAGTACACTCATAACACCAACGAATCAGACATTAGAGAAGGCACGATAAGATCAGAAGAAGGGAATTTTCTTACGCATCATGTAGGCTCTTATTCAGGATAGTGGTGCACTTCACTACTATGACTTAGAAACTACTTAATGTGGTTGATGTAAACCGATTATACTTGAAATTTAAACTTGTGATCTGATACCATCTTTGTCATGACCAAAATCTATATCCCAGACGAGACCTGCGTTGTTGACCTCTCAGAAGTCACAGACAAGCCTACATACGTCATTGTTAGTTCATCTAGGTTAATTTTAGCGGAAAAATAGAACTTTTTTTACTTAACATTAAATTAACTCATTCTACTTTAACTCATAAACGTTCACAATCACTCATATATTATTAAGATCATCAAATGAAAAAAAATAGTTCACAATTGCATTAAACGTATTTTTGCCAAAACGCACCAATAAAAAGCCTGAAATGAAAGTGGAAATGAAACACTAGTGGAACATGCTCCAATATCTAAAGCCTACATCTAAGCTATAAAATAACAGTATACATCGTCTAAAGCATGACGGCCTACCAAATCCGGATGAAAGCTCAACGTACAGATAGCTACAACGTCGTACTGTAAGCTTTAACGTCCACCTGTACCTGCACCTAAAAGTAGATATTGTATGGGATTAGTAGAAACTTCTACTATGTATGGGCATATTAAAGCACACACCAGGGAAATGCATGAGTAAGAATAGCTCTTTCCCAACAACGACATTTACGGAAAGTCAAGTCATTGGACATGCCAGATTTGGATTAAGAAAGTCAATGGACTTGGCAAATTTGGTTTAGGAAAGTCAGTGGACTTGCGTAATTTGTATTTAGGAAAGTCATGCCATGAGAGTAACATGAATCATCATACGTATCATATTGCACACAACATATAGCATATTACATCTAGCACACAACATATTGCATATAGCACTTAACATATTTCATATCATTCGATCATATGCCATGTGCCTTGGAATCTTAGACTTGACATTACGACTTCCCAAAATGAGGAATAAACATATGGGACCTCAACTAAGGATCCTTCATTAGCAAACACAGAGTCTGCTTCATTCATTCATACCTACTTCATTTAATTCATTCATAAGATAGTGTAAACACAAGCTATACCTAGGATGTAGTTTAAGACATTCATCGAGTTCGCTGTGCTATGGCCAAGAATGACCTAGTGCCATTACTTAAGTGTCACGACCCAAATTTACAAGTCGTGATGGCACCTATGTTCCCACCCAATAGGTAAGCCAACCCAACATATTAACCCAACTAAACCAACAAATGAGTAAAAAGACTAACACTTAGCAAGAATCTCCAACATTGAGTTCCTTTTAAGTACGAAATGCGGAAGCTAAAATATATCACCCCAAGAATTGGTGTCTTAAGTACAAGAGCTTCTAAAATTCAATGCAAGTATGAAACTAAATGACAAATCTAACATAAGGGATACCCTGTTTGAATACTAATAACAGAATAAATAAAAGATAGAGGGAGGTGTGGGCCACGGAACAGCCAAGCAGCTCACCACAACTCCAAGCTCGAACTCAAAGTGCTCCACCAGATGTGCTTCTACTCGGAATCGAATCTGCACCACAAAGACTGCAACAAGCGTAGTATGAGTACGAAACCACGTGTACCCAGTATGTCTCATTGACCGACAACGAAGAAGTAGTGACGAGAGTTATATAAGAAAATAAATTCGTAGATAGTACAAGTATATATATATATTACATTTACTATTTAAGTTTCATCAATAAAGGAAATCAACATTTTATATTTTCCAAACACCAAACGAAACATATAGTCATCAAGAATGAATGATGGGATGAAATGCAATGCAATATGATGCCATGTAATGATATGTCTCAGAATACCCAGTACTCACTCAACCGTATATACATGATACTCCTCGGAAATACATCGAGAGTTCATGACCCATGGGGGACTCGCGAGGTCCATATACCGACACGGACGATCTCCACGTGTCTGTGCGGACGATCTCAACGCACTATCATAATATCAAACAATTTTCGCACGGACGGTCTCCACGTGCCAAAATTACAATCTTAACATCTCACCATCCCCAGCACGGACGATCTCCACGTGCCCAACTTATACTCAATCTCATGTCTATGCACGTGCACAATATTATTTCAATATAGGGGATGATGATGCATCTCAATCAATCAATATGAACATAAT
>NC_028637.1:11567894-11606249 GCF_001406875.1 Solanum pennellii | reverse complement strand
CGTCTATCGTAGACCCTAAAACTCACTCATATTTCTAATCTAGCTCCAAGCCTTGATAAAATTTGTATGCCAAATTTATCATATTTGCTAAATTTCAAGTCAAGAATTTAACTTTAACCTCTCCAAATACCCTAGAATTCAATGTTAAATCATATAATATACATCTAATAATTAATTGCCTATCTCAATATATCAAAAACTATTATCTTAATTTGATAAAATAAGTACAAATAATAATCAATTAAGAGAACCAAAGAATACCGTAGTGTCGTAATCACATTCTTTCTTTTCTTCAAGTGCATACGGTCAATTGCCTAACTTTTTAATAAATTATACATATAAATGCATAATGTGTCCAATGTTTAAGAATTCATTGGCATCATTACCTCAATTCACCCTATGCCTTTTTGATATTTAATACCATATGCACTCCAGCAACTACCATAGGCTTAATCACCTCTAACACTTATTTTATTAAATTACTTCAAGTGCACCATATCATTATATATAAACATTATTGAATCTGGATTGTTTACCTTGAAATCAATGCCGCCGTAGCAGTTTGGTTCCGCTCGTCTCCAAGAGGTTGTTTTTAACTTTTATTTCAATATTCTAAAATAACCTACTAATATATTTAATTATATGAGTCAAATTTTAAGAAGTATTTATACATATGCCCTTTTTAACTATTTCTATGTAAATTATTTAATAAATTCTCATCAACTAGATACTCGTAGTTATCGAATAGTTTAAAATTACCCCCTTTAAGTATTCAAAAGGAGTCAAAATAGTCCTAGTTTTCAAAACGACCAGCGGGTCGTTACATCACCTACCACTTAAACAAACGTTCGTCCTCGAACGGAAAAAGAAAAGAGCTAACCTGAACGTTCAAAAAGATGAGGATATTTACTCCTCATGTCTGACTCTNATATTGCACACAACATATAGCATAATACATCTAGCACACAACATATTGCATATAGCACTTAACATATTTCATATCATTCGATCATATGCCATGTGCCTTGGAATCTTAGACTTGACATTACGACTTCCCAAAATGAGGAATAAACTTATGGGACCTCAACTAAGGATCCTTCATTAGCAAACACAGAGTCTGCTTCATTCATTCATACCTACTTCATTTAATTCATTCGTAAGCTAGTGTAAACACAAGCTATACCTAGGATGTAGTTTAAGACATTCATCGAGTTCGCTGTGCTATGGCCAAGAATGACCTAGTGCCATTACTTAAGTCTTGCTCACCTCATGATTATCCTATCCTAACACCTTTGGTATCATTCATGTCATTGTGTGCATCATTTGAGGCTGGCCTCATTCATTTATTGGGAACTTTAACTTTAACCGACATAGATCATGTGAGCATCATGAAATCCAGTGTCTGCCCCACACCGAAAAGAGGTGGAATCACCGTCCAAAGTGACCCCAAACAAGCTAGCATATATAGGGAATTGAACCGTGCTAGATCCCTAAATTGGCAGTATAGGTTCAAAGACTAGGAGATATAAGAAGACCCATACCCGGCATGCCGGACACTCTTATCTCATGAGAGTTACGTGAACCTCCGCACTTCCCAAAAGAAGGCATCACCACTTATTGCTAGCCTGTCGGTGCTTAGTATAAAGTTCCATTTCATTCAAGTCATACGTCATGGAAGATGACTTCTAGTATGAGGACATCATAGCTCTATAGATGATTTCACATGTCATCATAAGTATCAAGTATACAGTAATCTCAATACATTCATTACAGTATTCATTGAGACAGGTCTCTTCATTAACTTTACACTCTTATAGGTGAGTACATTTTGGTAACATTTACTTAGGCTCATTTGAGATTGCTCTCATATTTAACATTAACCTCTTATCATGTTGTCACCACATTCATTAGCTTTAGCACATTTGCTCTTCATAATAACACACCTTTTTTTTACGTGTATGTTCATTTCATCATATGCCAATGCACTTGGCCATTTAGTGTGTTCCACACTCTTACTTAACCCTTCTAGGAGTTCATCATTTCGTTACATACATCTTAGGTTCACTTACTTTTGAACGTATACTAGACTTATTGGTCTATATATACAAGCCATGCGGATTCATTCATAGTTCGTTTATGTGATTCATAACTTCCTAAGATTTTCTGATACAAGACTTATACATCTTGTATGTATGCCAAGATCATCAATTTCGATCTATGTAGGCAGTATTATTTGAACATTTATTCACATGTAAATTATGTATCAATACGGAAATTGGGCAAGGAAACCCGATTTTGAATCCATTGGACAAATACTTACATTTTTCTTTAAATTAGTTTGACCCACATGGCCTGGGGACCCAAAATCGAGCCCAAACGCCTTCTTTTTATTTTCCCTTGATTTCTCTCTTTATTTTTTTCGTTCATTGGGACTGAGAGGTTGTGGGATCGAACTCCCACAACCTCAGTTTCTCTTAGTGTACTTTTTCCTTGAACTCTTTTTGTTTTGACCAGAGATTGTGGGATCGAACCCCTACAGCGCCACCTTAATTTTCTCCTTAATTCCTTTTATTCTACCTAGAGGTCGTGGGTTTGATTCCCACATGCCTCAACCTTTATTTTTCTTTTAATTTTTCCTTAAATCTGACCGAGAGGTGGTGGGTTAGAATAGCACTACTTTAATTTCTTTAATTCTGTTTTAGTTTTAGGGGAATCGGCTAAGAGCACTCGGGTTTGAATCTCGTATGCCTCGCCCCTTTTTATTTTAATTAATTATAGCTTTCTTATAGTGAGGTCTTGGGTTCAATACCTACTGACCTCAAATGTTTTAATCATTATTCTCAAACTCTCCTAAACTTCAAACATTAGCCGAAACTAAGCTAACACAATGCTTGAAATTTGGTCATGATTTCCAGCTCCTTTTCATCAACATTTACACGCTAGTTCTTAGGATATTTCATGGATCATTTAGTACATCTTTAGGTTCAATTTTCATGGATTCATTTAGCTAATAGTTTTCACTCAAATCAGCCACATAACACTTCATATGAATATCACGATTTACACACGTTCTTGCACATAAAATACAAGGATTTAAACATGTCATTTCATGCTCTAATCCATGACCAAGAGCCACGACAATGCACCTACAAAATCGTATCCCACATTTCCGGAAAACTTCTGAACATACATGCATACACATAATCATCATGAAAATACGTTACATCCCTATATTCTACCAGCAAACATATCCAACCTAAGAATCAATGGGATATAGTGACAGGGACATGCAACGGGGAACAATCCTAGTTTTCGGATTAGAATTGACTGAATCTTAAGGGCCTCTTGGGAAAGGTACCAAGAGTAAGAGAACTCATACCTTCTTTTGACGTTTATTCACACATCCTTTTTCGTGTGAGTTCTTCAAGTGTGCATAACTTTTGTTGTGCTTTCTTTTCATATAATTTTGTTAGGCAGAGAAAACGTGAGAAGAGTGGAGAAACGTGAGGGAGATGAGCGTGAGAGAGTAGTTTAGGATAAGGAGTTTTAGTTTGGGAATTAGTCAAACTAGGACTCCTTATTCATTTTAATAAAAATTCTGATTTAATTAGATCAGTGAAATGATCATAACTACCTTTAAAAAATCATATTATTAAACTTAACTGAAATATATTTAATTGATTCTTCCGTTGAGGTTCGAACCCGGGTGGAGTGTCCAATGGGAAACGGGTTATTTTGGGTTGACCCGACCAGAACCATCCACTAAATTAAATTAATATTGAATAAATTAATTTTTTAGGGTAATTACGATATTACGTTTTTCCTGTAAAAGACCATTTGACCCCTAGACCCTCCAAACTTAAGATTTCCCCCTTTTTAAGTCCGATAAAGACTATTCCGATTGAATATTCATATTCAGGATGCCTAGCTGGCTGGACCTAACCTTTCCTAGCTCAACTAACTCCCCAAGTTAGTTTTCTTGGATCTCGCAAGGGTACAGAGTCTTGTTCTACGAGCATCAATTCCGTGTTTACCCGGTCTAATCGTAGGCATTTTACACACATTAAACATTACTTAGCATATCCATTTTTAAGGTTGTTGCATCTACTTTGGCTTGTAGACCATACTTTTTTCGTGTGGGGTTTTATGACGCCGGTTTCCATGTTTTGAATCACATGGTCTATGTCGGTTAAGTATATAGTTTCCCTAAAGTAAAATGGACAATGGAAGTAAATCACTAAGACCCTAACTAGAATGACTTAAGGGAGGTTACTTAGGATAGGTGGAAGTAATAAACCCATCTAGACATTGTACAAGTAGCTCCTTAGGATGTTCTAGGAAGGTGTTGTAATGCATGTCACTATGTATATATTCTTTATGCATGACATTATAGTATTTGTCTACTTGTTATGATGGTGTGCATGATATGAGTCTTTATGCATGATGTTGATATTGTTAACTATATGATGAAGGTCTTGCTTGACATAAATGAAGTTGTCTCCTTTAATTATGTCTATATATGACTTAGATGTAAAAGCTTGTAGTCTCATGATAGGTTTACTAAGTATGTGTGAGGATATGGGGTCCTACATGTACATTGCATTAGTAGACTTATATTGGGGGAATGATTTAGGTCAGATAAGGTTATATGTGAAGTAAAATAAGTATATGTGCATAATGACTACGAGTTCTCTATAATCTTCTTTTAGTCTTGGCTTAAATAAGTCTATGTTGTACTATACTTTTATTATGATATGTGTTGGCTTGTGTAAGTAGTATGTATGGTTTTTCTTGTGGTCCTTAGATGATGCATTGCACCAAGTATCACTAAAGGGTTACTTCGGAGGCTTATGAATTAAAAGAAATAGTTCACTCTTAAGTAGTGAGGTACAGTTACCTTAAATGTGACTTAAATTCTATATGCGATTTTCTATGGTGTTTCTCCTTTGATTGTTCTTATATGAATTATATGAATTATATAAATGGTATTGTTTTAAGATTTTATGGAGATTCACTCTAAAAGGCATGAAGTATGATTTTCAAGAAAATGTCCCTTTTAAATGCATGATTTTGCATGGTTGTCATACTTAGTGTCTTCTTGTACTAACCAATTCTTCTCTACTTTTTAACACAAAGTGTAGGTTATGGATGCTTAAAGGATGTTATGATTGAGGAGATTGATATGATTCTCAAGCTTAAGGAAAGAGGTCCTTATGTTACAAGGATTCCCTACTTATGTCTTAATGTAAAGTTTATTAAATGTGTATAGATATGTCTTATGTTTTAAGGGTCGTTTTCTTAATGTATTCTGAAGTTGTTGAGTTGAAGATGACAAAGACATATAGGGTCTAAATATGTATTATGACTTGTTTTTGTATATATATTAAGTTAAGTTTCTAGCATATGATTTGCTAAGAAAATTTTTAAATTTCCACTAAATTTACTATGCCAATGCGATGAATGATAACTATGGGCTTGTACAAGATCCCCGAGAAGTCAAGTACGCCATGTTTGCTCCCAGGATGTGATAAACGTGCTATCCGAGCATGAGGTTTTTAAAACTGATTTACGGTCCAAGAAGTCTCATATTGCCATGTCTAGTATAGTCTAATATCATTGGTGGTGAGTCGCGACACATCAAATGTATGAGAGACTGTAGGTCTATAGAGTTTCCCTTCTTCATTATTCTCATTTCGTGTCATAGAACTTAACTCTATAAGATATCTCTTTTATGTTTTTTTTTCGGTGGTCTTCTTAGATGTGATTGCTTGGATGAGATTTTCCTCTATGATAGAGGGAGAAAAAGTGAGTTTAAATGCTTATCTTTGTTTTATGGTTGTATGAGTATGTGTGAAGGTGAATCTTCTATACTTGGATTATGTGATGCAATTTATGGCTATATATGAAAACTTATGTGATGTATCATGTTATATTGAGAAATGTATGTCATGATATAGTTAAATTATGTTAAAAGTTACTATGGTTAAAAATGAGTCCTTTTTGAATGATGTGTTCCTATATGGTTTTGCATGATAGTATCCTAAAACTATGATTTCAAGTTTAAATATTTAGTGACTACCTAAGGAAGCATGCTACCCTAAGATTATGTACTAATAAGTGTTCAATATCTCCTTTTGTGTACGTGGTAGTTGATAAGTTGCTAGTGTGGATTGGAGTCCTTTGTATAGACTTGATCCTAGTTCTAATTATATTATGCATGCTTATGTAGGATTAGTGGGTAAAGCTTTTTCTCTTGTATTGTCATGCTTTTCCCATCCATTGCCTAAATGTTGCATTTTTGGAATCTGGAAGCATGCTCACTATAAAGCTAGGCAGCTTACATTTACATTTTTGGAAAATCAACTAAATTGTCCTTTGATTGGAAGTTGTTGAAATATGTATAGAATTGATGCATATGAACATGATAATTAATATATAAAAAAAGAGATGTGTTATTTGGAATTAAGAATGAGAGTCTTATGGAATGATGAGTTGTAGAATTATTTTTAACTTCTTATTGTGTTGTGAGTTCCTTTATGTTTTGGAATTGAAGGTAGTACTCTATCTTAGTAGGGTTATGATGTGGGTTTGATTGACCTAGAAGTTACCTTTCATTAATGTTGAAAGAAAAGAAAGAGCCCTTAGGACTAACTCTCTTATATTGTTTCCCCCCATTATGCAGGGCCTTGGTGTCTATTGTATTCTATGAACACCTTATGTGGTTTCATGAGAATACCCAACTTGATAATTGTTGACAGATTGCCTAGATGATATGGTTTAGAATATATTGGTGTTCCCATGTTAACATACTATAAATTCCTTTTGAAGTTGTAATAACTTTAAAGTGACTAAAAATGAGGTTATCAAGTTAAGATCCTCTTATGTTTGGGTTAAGTTGCTCTTAATTGGGTTTACCCTAATTGGGGGGGGGGGATGTGATTGAGTAGTAAGCTTGTAGAAATTGTCAACCTTGACCTTGTATTCTCACTTGAACTTGAATCTAATGAATTCTTAGTAAGCTTGTTCATGAATAGAGTCTTGCATAAAGTATGAATTGCATGAACTTTATATGTTTGGTGTGTATTGATTGACATTACTTTATAAATATTGTGATGATTCCAAGGAGCATGAACGAAATTTTTTGATAAAATTCATGTTTTCTCATGTGTATTTTCAACTTGATATGCTATTTGTGCATTTGAATTCATGAGATAAGATAAGAAACATCGTAATAGTCACTTGTCAGGTGTAATATTTAGCCTTATAATAGAAAGTTGAGTCTCTTTAAAACGAAATATCGTGAGTCTCTTGAAAACTAGGTGACTTGTATGGTTTGGAAAGCATGATTATAGGTTCACTATTTAAAGGGGAAAGCATGTTTAGCTAAGTGTTCATATATGTGCCTATAATTTTTATTATATTTTCCAAAAGATGCTTACTGTGAAGGTGAGTAGAATGTTGGAAATTGACATTTTGACTACTATTTTAGAAATTGACATTTTGTGAAATTTCTTCCTAATTATTGTGATGTACTTGGTGTGACTTCCAATTTTTACTTCCCAAGGAAGAAAACATGCTCATGTCTTAGTTTGAAAATTGAGGATTTCTCATTTTAAAGGAATTGACCTTGTACTTTTCTTAGGTATGAACTCATGATACATGTAAGTGTGTTGAGGAGAAGGACATTCCTCCATGGACACCACTAAATTTTGTATGGTTGAGTTTGATCTTCATAGCACTAGGTCTAACTAATGAAGATCTTTGTTGATTCAATTAACTCAAGTCTATGTGCATTGAAGTATGAGTGCCTATTTGCATCTTTAGTGTTGTTGAAACCTTCCTAAGTGTTACTTAAAGAATAGTAGCAAGATGAGGTGTAAATAAAATTGAAGTATAATGACCATGTTATGATTAGGATAAGGATGCTCCTCCTATGAACATGATAAGAGCCTGTGTGTTTGATGCATTAAAGAGTAAGTGAATGGAAGTTTTACTTTCTTGTGTGCATTAGGTGCAAAAATGATTGGATTATGTTATAAATTTTATGAACTGCTCTAAGATGCATTGAAATTCTTGTTATGATTAAAGAGCCCTAAGTGTCATTTGAGGACGAATGTTCCCAAGTGGGGGATACAGTAAGATTCCAAAATGAGTTCGCTGTATAGAGACTAAAATATTTTTATTGAGGTCATAAAGTCCTAAAATTACTAATAATGTGGTTTGGATGCATTGTGTAAAGTTTGATACGATTTGGAAGCCAAACGCCAAGAGATGACTAAAACGTTCGACGAATAGTCACCTATGTGCCTCATGTGTCTATACGTGTTAATAATTATATTAAATGATATAATTAAGTCTTTAATTTATATATAATTATATTAAACGGTATCATATAGAGTTTCGAGAAGTTTGGAGGTCAAATGACCAAGAATGTCCAAGGCGTTCGAAAGGTAGCCCTTAAGACGTTCAATGTGTTTCTTGATGGGGCGTAGCCTGTTTGGACGACATGCAGGTGTTTGTTCTTGGTGAAACTAATGTGGAAGGTTAAAACTTGTTAAGGGTTGTATTCACATTGGAAAATTCAAGGTACGACTTCTAAAGGTCCCCAGAAAAGTCCCCACAAGAAGGATCCAAGGCTGATCAAGATACTGCCTTGGCAGTGTCAATAGACAGACCAAACGGTGGCCAGGCGGTAAACCAACGGACCGTAGGTTAGGTCTCGGTAATTTTTACTTATCTTGGGAAGGTATAAACCAAAAAATTGGCCAAGGACCAATTGACGGAAGCAAAAGGGCTGCCAGTAGATCGACCTACGACTAGTGGATTGCTCCGTTGATGGTGACCTGTAGCTCCAGCATTGCGTTTGTTTTATTAAAGGGGTGAATGGAAAATTCACACACGTACTAACCTGACTATAGTAGGTTTATTAAGATACTTTTGGGTGTATATTAGTAATCTAAAACGTGAAGAATCCATTCCAAATCCTCTCCCACAAAATTGAACTTTCCCTCCAAAATATTCTCCCTAGAAATCACCATTGTTGGTGAAGCTCAAGAACAACTTGGAGCTTGGATTTCCATGTATGAATCACTAAGTTTTAGAGGTTTTCAACTGTAACAGGTATGGTGATCCTTAATCTCTAGTTATCCTTCCTTCTAGAGAGTTAATCTCAAAGTTTTCAGATAAGATTTTATGATCAATCTTTCAATCATTCAATCTAGACATGGGTTCTTTCTAAAAAATGTTTTTAATGATTAAATAATGATGAATTGAAGTTAATATATTTGTTTGAACGTGATTTTTACTCCATTTTCATGATGAACCCATGAATCTTACTTAAATCGATTTAGTCTTGCATGGACTTTGTGATCATGACTTCTTATCGATTAAATTATGATTGTATTACGTGGAATTTGTTATATATACTATTATTTATGTGGTTTAATATTGAATTGACGTTGAGGGATCCATGTGGATCAAGTTATGAAGATTTGAACATGTTTAATATAGTTTTCGGTGATTCACTGTAATGTTGGTCTTTTTATTAATTAATGTTTAATTGGAATGGTTGTTGATCATTGTAGCTACATACTTGAGTTGATATTATGTATGAATTTTGGGTATAAATCCTTGGGTATGAATTGATCTATGTTCTTCAAGTCTATGGTACTGTAACGTGTGATCTTGCCGTTAGGTTAGTTTTTATATGACATGATCATGGTTAATTGTCTATAGATACTGCTTATAATGTTATGTGAGTATGAAATATATGTAATGGATCCAATGTGGATCAATTCATGATAGTTTGAATAGGATTAACCTATGTAAACTTACCTTCCATGAATTCTTAATATGAAACATGTTACAGTGATTTAGAGTCTATTAGAAAATGTAGTAGGATCTCGTATAAGCTATCATTTCTTGAAGCTACTGCCCTAGATTGATGTTATTAATGAAATATAATTGGTGATGAATGTATGTGAAATTGGTTAAAGAGCTACGTTCTAGTACTTTCTACCATATATGTGATATAGTGCACCAGTTGTATCATGGTCTTATGATTACTTGTACATGGTTTTGTTTATGATTTAAGTAGTTATATCTACTCCTGTATAATGTATAAATGATGAAAGAGTAGTAATTTTCAATGATGACCAAAGGCTAAAGTATTGGTCAGAGTTTCTCTACTCTTTTATTTGTCTACTTCATTATAATAATGTTGATGAAGCCTTGTATGGCATTGTATGGTATGGTCCACTATGGTGGAGGTGGTTACTTTATTTTCATTATATATGTGTTGACCATAGCCCTGAAGGCAAATTATTGAATATATGAATAAGTTGTTATGATGATAACCTTATGTGTAACTTGTCCCTAGTCTTCTTCTCTAGTTTTGAATCAAGGTGATGTTATTATTGTCATGAGCATGTAAAATATTATGCTAATATAATGTGTATGTGCTGCCATTAATCAAGTGTTAATAATTGATGACCCCTACCCATGTACCCGTATGTGAATGTGTAAATAGCTAAGTTAAGAGTCTTGAATATAATGTGAAGTTTGTCTTGCCTCCTATTATGTGTTGAATGGTCTATTCTTGAAAGAGTATTATGGTCTAAGAGGGTGGCTGCCTCAATGTGTTGTGGATAGTCATTATGTGATCATGTTGACCAATGTATAAACACACTCTCTTACATTCATGTTACAAGTAGTATAGCTCATGTTGTCTATATGAAAGGTAGTTCTCATATTCACTAGAGTCTACTACTATCCATGTTAAAATGATGTTTATGAAAGTATGATATGTGTTTCCTTTGCTAGTATGACTTGATATGTTTACCAGTATGGGCAAGGGTATGGCATTTTGCCTATGCATTGCACATGTATACCTTGATTGGATAGTTCTAGTTTTGGTTTCTATATGTATGAATATGAATGTATAAATATGTGTGACTTAAAGTGTTATGGGGAAGGATTGTGCATATATGTGCATACACTCACACATGTGAAAGATGACCTAGTTAATAAAGGGGCCTTGAAAGGTGTGCCCAAGAATACTCTAAAACTAGATAGGTTTACGAATATGTTATAAGCATATGGGAGAAAATATCCTAAGCTTATGTTTTATTAAAAAGATAATAATGGTTTTTTCAATAAAGGGAACTTAGTTTAGAACCGAATGAACTTGTAGATAAAGGGGTGAAACTTTCCCACATATGGAAAGTAGGGTTCACTACAGTCCTCACGGGGTGGATGGCCTCATGACCCAACATACGGTGTAGAGTTGATATTTCCATGATTTCTCCCAAGTTCCATAACTATTTTGACACCAAACGATACTAGCTAGTGGATCCATCTAGAAAGCTATGTCATGTTTGGTTATACTTTGGCCGATAGACCACCCTTTTTGGGTGTGCGATTTTATGACACCGGATTCTATGTTTAGCAGCACATGGTCTATGTCGGTTAAGGCTATAATTACCCTAAAGTAAAATGGACAATGGAAGTAAATGACTAAGACCCTAACTAGAATAACTTAAAGGAGGTTACATAGAATAGGTGGAAGTAATGAACCCATCTAGACATTGCACAAGTAACTCCTTAGGAAGTTCTACGAAGGTGTTCTAATGCATATCACTATGTATGTGTTTTTGATGCATGACATTGTAGTATTTGTCTACTTGTTATGAAGGTGTGCATGATATGAGTCTTTATGCATGATGTCGATAACTATATGATGAAGGTCTTTCTTGACAGAAATGAAGTTGTCTACTTTTACTATGTTGATATATGACTTAGATTTAAAGGCTTGTGGTCTCATGATAGGTTTACTAAGTATGTGTGAGGTGATGGGGCCTTACATGTACATTGCACTTGTAGACTTATATTGGGGGCATGAGTTAGGTCTTATAAGGTTCTATGTGAAGTAAAAAAGTATATGTGCATAATGACTAGGAGTTCACTGTAATGATCTTTTTGTCTTGGTTTAAATATGTCGATGGTGTACTATACTTTTAGGATGATATGTGTTGGCTTGTGTAAGTAGTATGTATGGTTTTCCTTGTGGTTCTAAGGTCATGAATTTCACCAAGTATCACTAAAGGTTTATTTGGGAGGCTAATCAATTAAACGAAATAGTTATCTGTTAAGGAGAATGAGCTCACTGTAAAATGACCTAAAAGGAAATTAAATTCTATATATGATTTTCTATGGTGTTTGGCCTTTAATTGTGTTTATATGAAGTATATGAATGATATAAATTGTATCGTTTTAAGGTTTTATAAAGATTTTTTTAAGAAGGCATGAAGTATGATTTTCAAGAAAATTATCCTTTTAAATCCATGTTTTTGCATGGTTGCCATACTTAGTGTATTCTTGTACTAATCTCATTCTTCTCTACTTTTTTACACAAAGTGTAGGTTATGGATTATTAAAGGATGTCTATGATTGAGGAGCTTTATATGATTCTGAATCTCAAATAAAGGGTCCTTATGTTCCAAGGATTCCCTACTTATGTCTTAATGAATGTTTATTAAATGTTGTATAGATATGTCTTATGTTTTATTGTTCTTGTCCCTAATGTATTCCAAAGTGTTGAGCTACGATGGCAATGAAATTTAGGGTATAAATATGTATTATGAGTTATGTTTTATACATATATGAAGTGAAGTTTCTAGCATATGATGTGCTATAAAATGTTTAAAATTTTCCGCTAAATTTACTATGTTAATGCGATTTGAATGATAATTATGGGCTTGTACAAGACCTCCGAGAGGTAAAGAATGCCATGTTACTTCTAGGGGGTGCTCCTCGGATGTAACATTTGTGGAATATATTAAGAAAGTGTTGAGGTGATGAATATGGTCGATATTGAACGGGTTGAGCTAGTTGCATATCAATTGATGAATCTTGCTATGCACCAAATCTAAGATGGGCTTGTTTTGAAGAGGCTTTCTTGGGGTAGTTATTCCCTTATGAAATGAAGGAGGCAAAGGTATTCGAGTTCCTTACTTTGAAACAGGACTCCTTGAGTGTTTAAGAGTATGGACTGAAATTCACCCAATTGTCTCGCTATGCTCGTAATATGGTAAATGATATAAGGAGCAGATTGAGTTTGTTTGTCGCTGGCTTGGGTTGTTATTCTAGTAATGAAAGAAGAGAGGAAATGCTAATCGTTGACATGAAAATATATGGTTATGTGAATAAAGTTGACAAGGAGAAGCTGAAGGACAGAGAAGAGTACAAAAAAAGAAAGCCATGATAGGGAATGAGTCTGGGCTGTATAAACGTGGTTTGAATTAGTTACAATTTCCGAAACAGGAAGGGCATGCACCATCATCATATAGTACACCTGATCCTAGAAGCAGAGGTGACTACCATGGCTAAAATTTTCAAATTTAATGATCTAGGCCAGCACAGTCTAAAGAAAGTGTGGCACAGGGGTAGTTGGGTTTGTGCATGTGCTAAGTGTGTTAGAACCCACCCAGGTAAATATCGTTTAGGCCATACAGTTTTCTTCAAGTGTGGTGAAAAGGGTCACTTCATGAGAGAGTGCCCAAAGAATAAGCAACAAGGTGGAAGTCTGGGCAATAGAACTCAATATTTATGAGTTGCTCCACCAGTCACAATTGCACCTAGCGGATCCACTTCAGGTACTGGCGTAGGGGAAAACAGTTTCTATGCAACAATAGGCTCCTAGAGAAAGAGAACTTGCTGGATGTTCTCAAGGGTATGATAAAAGTATTTACTTTTGATGCTTACGCTTTGCTAGACCCATGAGCAAGTTTATGTTTTCTAAATACTTATATTGCAAATTAATTTGAGATTCTTACTACGAAACTTTGTGAACTTTTTTTTTTGGTTCTGTTGGAGAGTCTAGCGGAAAGAGTCTATCGCGATTTTCCTATTTCTATCAACTACAAGAGCACCATGGATGTTCTAGAAGAGTTAGACATGGTAGATTTTGATGTCATTCTAGGTATGGACTTACTTAATGCCTTTTATGGATTAATGGACTGTAGAACTCGAGTTTTCAAATTTCAAATTCCTAATGAGTCAATCTTAGAGTGGAGTAATAGTTCAACAGTGTACAAGGGTAATTTTATTTTGTACCTTAACGCAAGGAAGTTCATTTCAAAGTGGTGTACATATCACTTAATCCGAGTTAATGACTCAAGTGTTGAGGTACCTTACCTTCACTAAGTTACTACAGTAAAAGTGTTTCCAGAAGTTTTTCCTGATTATCTACCCGGAGTCCCTCCTCTAAGTGAACTAGACTTTGCGATACTATAGATATCATTCTAGATACTCGTGCTATCACTATTTCAACATATAGAATGGCACCAGCAGAGTTAAAAGAGTTTAACGAGCAGTTGTAAGATCTGTTAGATAAATATTTTATTCGACCAAGTGTCTCACCTAGGGGCGCTCCGGTCTTGTTTGTGAGAAAGAATGATGGTTCCCTCAGGATGTCTATAGACTTTCGCCAATTAAATGAGGTTAAAATCAAGAATAAGTATCCTCTTCCAAGGATATATAATTTTTTCGTGCAACTTTAGGGTGCCACCTGCTTCTCGAAAATTGATCCCAGATCTGTCAATGATCAGTTAAGAATGGTAGAATGTAACATTCCAAAGACAACCTTTAGAACAAGATATGGGCATTATGAGTTTTTTGTTATGTCTTTTAGGTTGACCAATGCACTAGCAGCGTTCATGGATATTATGAACAATCTTCAAACATTACTTAGATATGTTTGTTATCATCTTCATTGATGACATTTTAATCTATTGAAAGAATGAAAAATATCATGCTAGTCACCTCATAATAGTACTTCAGACGTTGAAAGAAAACAACCTATATGCCATGATTTCCAAGCGTCAATTTTTGCTTCAGTATGTTATTCTCAGGACACATGCTTGCCGGTTATGGGAATTGAGTTGATACCCAAAACATAAAAGCAGTTCAGAGTTGGCCTAGACCCACGTCTCCAACCGATATTAAGAGTTTTTTGGGTTTCGCAGGCTACTATAGAATTTTTTAGGGGTTTTCATCTATCTCGTCTGCCTTGATCAAGTAAACTTAGAAGAAATTAAAGTTTCAATGGTCTGGAGCTTGCGAGAAAAGCTATTACGAATTGAAAAAGTTGTTGAATACAACTTCGATTTTGACTTTACCGGAGGGTACTCATGATTTTGTGATGTACTGTGATGTAAGAGTTAGTTTTGGTTGTGTGTTAATGCAAAAAGGCAAGGTATAGTTGAATGTTCATTAGGAGAAATACCCAACCCATGAATTAGAATTATTTGTTGTGGTTTTTGCATTTAAGATTTGGTATTACTATTTTTACGTCATTCATGTGTATATATTCACTGACCACAAGATCCTACAATATGTTCACCTCGAAAGAGCTCAATCTAAGACAAAGGAGGTGGTTAGACATACTCAAGGATTATGGCATGTGTATTCTTTACCACCCATGTAAGGATGATGTTGTTGTTGATGCCTTAAACTGTTTATCTATAGGGAGTACCTTCCATGTTAAGGAAGAAAAGAGGGATATACTTAAAGATGTGCACAGACTTGCATGCTTAGGAGTAAGACTTATGGATTTCACAGAAGGAGGGATAGTGGTGACTAATAAGCTTGAATCATCAATAGTGTCTAAGGTGTAAGAAAAGCAAGACTAAAACCACATTCTGCTTTACTTGAAGGCAAATGTATATAAACATAAAGTATTGACTTTTGAACAAGGGGGAGATAGTGTGCTGAAGTACCAAGGTAGATTATGTGTTGGATGGACTCCAAGAGAGTATCATAGAGGAGGCTTATAGCTTTTGATATTTCATTCATCCGGTTCCACCAAAATGTACCGCAATTTAAGTGAGGTATATTTTTGGGAAGGTATGAAGAAGGACATTGTTGAGTTTGTTGCCAAGTGCCCGAATTGCTAGCTTGTGAAAGTAGAGCACCAAAAATCTAGAGGGTTGGCATAGAATACAAAACATCCGCAATGGATGTGGAGGATAATTTATATTGAATTTATCACAAGCTTGCTAAGATCTCACATACATCATGATTATATTTGGGTAATTGTCAATATAATGACAAAATCAACCCACATTATTCCGGTAAAGACTACTAATTCGTCCTAGGATTATGCTAAGTTGTACATTCAAGAAGTGGTATGACTTTATGGATTTCTGGTCTCCATTATTTCAGATAGAGGTGCACAAATAAATGCTCACATCTAGTTCGAGAGAGGTTTAGGTCAAAATGTGAACTTAAGCATTGCATTTCATCGTCAAATGGATAGACAATGAGAGCGTACCATCAACACTTTAGAAGACATGTTGAAAGCTTGTGTGATTGATTCGAAAGGGGAATTGTGATGATCACCTACGTCTTATTGAATTCTCTTAGAAAGAGTGTTACCATTTGAAAGTCCACATGACTCCATATGATGATATTTATGGGAGAAGATGCACATTTCCTATTGGGTGGTTTGATGTTGGTGAATTGATAGGACCAGATCAAGTTCACCAAGACATGGACAAGGTTAAAGTGATTCCACAGAGATTGAAAATGGTACAGAGTCGTCAAAAGTCCTACGCAGATGTTAGGAGGACGGCGATGGGGTTTAGGTGAATGATTGGGTATATCTAAAAGTTTCACCTATGAAGGGCGTAATGAGGTTTGGTAGAAGGGAAATCTTAGACCCCGATATGCTGGACCTTATACAATATCCAAAAGAATTGACAATGTATCTTATCAGTAGAGGTACCACAAGAGTTAACATCGCTTCATCCGTGATTTTATATTTCTATATTGAAAAAGCGCATGGGTGATCCTTTATTTATAGTACTAATTGAAATATTCGAGCTAAGGATATCTTATCAGAAGACAAGATTCGCCTAAAATAAGTTGGAGGCCTAAAGTTTAATAAATTTTTTTTAAATGCGAGATCCTATTTTTTTTTTTTTTTGATAAAAAAGTTTTATTTTTTATGATCATAAACTATATATATATATATTATAAAATTTCTCCAAAAACATCTATAGTATACTCTGATGATGGGTGTACCTAAATTCATTGTGTAATGGTAGCAACAAATTAAGTTATTTCAAACTTGTTTCCTCTTAAGATTGTAGTTTTGGAAATAATACACTATTTAGAAAAAATATAGTTTTCCAAATAATTACACTATTAAGAAAAAGTAAAATATTTGTGAAATTCTAATTATGCTATCTTGAGAAAACATAGATTAAAGGCATATGGGCTTATGGCTTAGTCTTCAATAATGAATATTACCTTGTTCAATTATATACAATTTTTTTTTAATTTATAGGAATATGATTTCTCATTCAAGTATTGATGGTTTTAGGTTTAATTATGGGTTTGGATATGAATATTTAAATTAACAAAATAATATTATTTCACATGATTTTGGTGTTCTTATTCATAACTTATATATAAATTAAAATTTCATGATTTTCTGTTTCACCAAAAAATATTTTTTTAATTATCTTTTATTTTATTTTATAACAATAGACAGTGTCTAGCGGCATTTTGTTATTGATATGATTAAAAGGAAACCTCAACAGAGATAAGTACAAGCAAGGGGTCTAGACCTTATCTTACCAATTCTAATGAGGTACAATACCTCTACTAATTAACCCGCATGAAGAAATATGAGCTAGAGAGAACTAAGTATTCTATGATCACCACAAAGTTTATAATACACTCTATGATGATAATATAAATGAGGATCATTAAGTAGTACGAAAGTAGAAAAGACATGATAAAATTTGAGTAATTAAACTCAAACTTCATTTACAAAAGTGTGAACTAAAAAAAATAGATTTTCCTTCTAAACAAACCTGAAGTGTTTTCCTCTTGTCTTCCTCTTTAAATTTTTCAAAAAAATTTTGATAGTTCATCAAATCTTCTTAGATTTATTAGATCTCGTTAAAGTTGTTGGTACTGTCATGTGATTCTGCGTTGCCAGTCACATCGGTATGTGTCGTGGAAAAACTCCTCAGTCATCCTACCATCCCAACTATTTTTTCTTCCATACTTCGTTTTGTTGTTCCGTTGTTGCCTAGGAGAAATATCTGCATCCCTAGCTGCATTTGCAAAACAATAATTCAAAGTATACTGTTCTTCACTTTTGCTCAAAGGTTTCCTCATCTTGTAGTTGTTTGTTTGTGTTATAGGCGTAAGAGGATTCCACTTTCTAACATTAGAACTCACCAAGGCATTAAGAAGCTCTTTGTGACAGCCTGAAACTTCTTGAACATTAGTACCTGTTAAAACGAATTGTCGCCCTATATGTAATGAGGATGAACCAGTAGTAATGCCACTACCCTTAGGCACAAAAATTGGTGCTTCAAGGCTCAATTTTCTATGACTTGTGACATGGTCATCCGCTTCTTCCTTCTGGTTGGTCCATCGACTCTCACTTGTAACACCTTTTTGACCACATGAAGTGATCAAATTATTTGTCGAACTAACTTGAGAGATTGAAACAATCGGTAAAGTACGAGAGTTAACCATATTCAACTTAGGAGCAAGCTGAGGCTTAATTTGAGAGTCTCCTAGAGAACAAATTTGAGCTCCAACATCAACTGTTACACCTGCTTTATCAACTATATTAGACTGTCCAAGTTCTTTTATTTGTACCACAAAAGTAGGAGTTGTATTAATGGCTACATCTTCAATAAATAGCTTTCCAGAAGCGACTTGTGACGGCAACAACAAAAGCCTTTGAATTATTTGTCTTTTCTTGAAGTCCAATCTTATCATTTGTTGTATCTGCAGGTTCACTCCCTACCCTCGCGACCCCTTTATCTGCATTCGAACCAACTTGATCTTCACGTATAATTACACATATATCACCTTCTTGATATTCTTGGCCCTTATCTGTAGTTTTCGTAGCATCTTCTAAACTTTTTCAAGAGATGTTTAACAATTGAAACTCTGGTCCAGGGACAAAAAAGTACAGTTGGTTCCCCGTATATTATTTAAAATAGGTTTCAAGTTTGTTTTTGTTAGTATTGTAGGATTATAGTACATAGCAGATGCATAGTTATTGTTAAGTTTAACTCTCCCATAGTTTGAGACCGGGGATAGACAGCGGCAGCCATGAGAGTCTTCTAAGTCGCCTTTCACCAAAATATTAAAATTAAGTGTGTAGTTCACTAAATTAATATTTTCAGCATTTTGTAGCACAAGTGTTTGTGGTTATATATCCCATAAAAGGTTAATTGTAATACTAGTATTAATTGTACCAGAGTTAAATTTTTAGTCAACTATTGTACTAAAATTTAATACAAATATTATTTTTATATATACTACCAAATGACTCCTTTAGTGTTGAGGAAAGTGTCAAGTGTTATCTGTTATTTTATAATGTTATGACAAACATATGTCATTCATATAGTATTTTGATGTAAACACTCAATACTATAATTTTCTATTACAATAAGTATAACATCACTAATTTAAACTTCTAAATTCTCTTAAAATTTAATGCAAAAATACTATAGAGGTATTTAATTTAACCTAAACCAGACAATTTTACATCAAGAGTTGAAAATTAAGGAAATCAAAGCATATGCCATCTACAAATTATGCACCTTCTCTTTTATTGTTAGAGGTGTGACAAGTTAGTTGAATAAGGTGAAAAACATTTGTTTGTTGTTCGTGTAGCGCATAACATGACCTTACCAACGATGTTCTTGTTTATTTTCTACATATTATAATGCCTCTAGATGAACAAAGACTACATTTACCTCTCCTGATCAACTAAGCAACCTTGCCATTCATTTAATCATTGACATTCTAAATAGGTTGTCTTTTCAGGATGTGGTAAGAACTGGTGCACTTTCAATGGATTGGAAATATATTTGTCGTAGAACTCCACAGGTGAAATTTGATCAAACGTCCTGGGAAACACCAGAGGACTTGACATCCCCTATCACTCCATTTATTCCCATTCTCGATTGTTTCTTCATGTTTAATATTGGAACAATATTGAAAGTTACCCTTGGCATTTCAAGTCAAAAAGTATGTCATAATGTTGATCGTTTGATTCATTTGCTCGATACAAATTTCATTCAAACATTTCGTTCTAAAACTTCCATTTACTTATCCACTATACAAGATCCCTTACTTCTTTTTTATTATTCAGCGTTGAGGCATTTGTATCTCATGGGATGTGAAATACATCTTCCATGCTTCTTTCAGTTATTTAATAAGTTGATTAACCTAAAATTAAATTTTTTAATATTATCTTCTGATATGTTTGAATGTTTGATCTCTAATTGTCTGTTGCTGCAGATTTGATTCTAAAAGACATTGACAATCCGTACCTCTTGAGTATTAATGCTCCTTATCTTAGGTCATTTGTCTTTCGTGGCGATATACATTTGATATATCTAGAAAATGTTCCTCTACTTTCCAATGTTCTGTATGAGCCTAAAGAATTAGTTCTAGAGGAAAAAAATAATTTTGACAATACTTTTTCGTCTATTATTGCTCTCTAGTATTTCAGCTAAGATAATTTTGAGGTAATGTTGTTTCATTGTACTATTATTTCCATACATGTACTTTACTTCTTGGCACTCTGATTTTTGTTATTTTATTCATTGGTCGATATTGGATCAATTAAATTTATACCAACAAGGCTTCCATTAGTTCTTAATAGTCTCAAACGCCTATTCATATCTTGTGTAACTCTTGGAGAGTTTTTTGAGCTTTCGTTTGCTCTTTGCGTGCGATGGAGCTCTCCAAATTTGGAAGAAATTGAATTTCAGTTTGTCATTAATTTTTATTCCTCTCTTTATTTTTCATATTTTTATATTCGTATGTAATGAATTTGATGGTTGTTTCTTGATTTTTCTTACGAGTGTATCGTTAATGGTGGAGATTATTTCAAACCTGTGCCTCAAGAGGTTGTTGATTAGATTCCTGCAAGCTTCTCGGACATCATTTGAGGATAGTTAAGTTTTATGATGAACTATAAGAAGAGGGTGAAATGCAGCTTACCAAGGTTTTATTGGCAAAGTCTCCAGCACTTGTCAAAATTGAAATCAAGCCTTGTCAAATAGAATATAAAAAATCTCTCAAAGTACTAGCGGAGATAACAAATTTTCAACGGGAATCATCTAAAGCAGAAGTTGTGAATCTTGTTGATTAGTATCGTTATCACAATCCTTCATAATCTTTGGCTAAAGTGTTTTGGATGTGCAAACAGAAACGAGACGTTTTGTTGATGGGGCAGTAAAGTTGTGTTTTGCCTTTACTTTAAGGTACTATAAATATTTTATCTACTTGGAAACATAGATTTGTGAGCCTGGATGAATGTTTTGAATACTCTGTTTGGGTACAAAGATGGTTTTTACATTTCATGCTTGTTCTTAAATAATGTATGATTTGAGACTTTGGTAGTTTATTTCGAAGTTATGATGTGTGTTGAATTTTCTTAGGGAGCTAAAAACATTCAGTGGGAACTTACTTTTTAAGTAGCAGGAATTTCTTTAATGTTAAGGGATTAGTCCAAGTTAGATCGAGAACTATTTATGTCGAACATGATCCTTCCTCATCTGTGAAGAAGAAACTCGAAGAAGCATCATTCAATTTGGGGTTGTTGAGTTAATTTTTATTTTGAAATGATATTATGTGTTAAATTCTCTTATGCGAGCTTGAAGTATTTAATGGGAACTTACTTTTTTTATGGTTAGTAGGAATTTTTGTTTCATAAGGGATATGTTGGACATGATTATTCCTCATCTGTGAAGAAAAAACTCGAAGAAGAATCACCGGTTTGTGTCAAGCAAATATATCAAACAATCCACATTAGGACATACCTTTATACTAGTATTGCCGAGGGTAACTTTCAGTGTTATTCTTATATGAAACCTGAGGAAACAATCGATAATGGGAATAAATCCAATGGTAGGGGATGTCAATTCCTCTACTGTGTCCCACACCGCGTAATAATATTCCTCATGTGGAATTCTATGACAAGTATATAACCAATTCTTAGAAAGTGCACAAGTTCTTACAACATTTCAAAAAGACGGCCTATTTAACATGTCATCAGTCAAAAGAATGGCAAGGTTTCTAAGTCGATAAGGAGAAGATAAAATTAGTCTGTGTTCATCTGTAGGTTGATAATCTGTAGAAATTAAACAAGAACACAATTGGTACGATCAGAGTATACGCTGTACGAACAACAAACAAACATGTCACAACTCTAACAATAAATAAAAGGTGTATACTTTGTAGATGACATTTCCATCGATTTCTTTAATTTGCAACTCTTAATATAAAATTGTCTGGCTAAGTTTGAATCAAACACATATAAAGTAGTTTTTGAATAGAATTTGAAGATAACTTAGGAGTTTAAATTAGTAATGTTATACTTATTGTACATGAAATTTATACTATTGAGTCCTTTCATCAAAAAATTATATGGATGACATGTGTTTATTGTAACATTATGAATCAATAGATAACACTTGATACTTCCTTCAATTCTAATGCAGTCATTTGGTAGTATACATAAAAACAATATTTGTATTAAATTTTAGTGAAAATGTTTTGCTGTAAATTTAACTCTGGTACAACTAATACTACTATTTCAATAAACCTTTTTTGGGATATATGACCCCAAACATTTGTGCTACAAGAAGAATGATTATGTATCCTTAGTGATGGGGATTATTTCGAACATGTGCCCCATGAGGTTGTTGATGAGATTGCTGCAAGGTTCTCGGATATTACATTTAATAACCTAAGGACAGTTATGTTTTCTAATGTACTATTAGAAGAGGGTGACATGCAGCTTACTTATAGGATTTTCATGCTTATAAAGGAAATACTCCAAGTTAGACCAAGAAGTATGATGGATGTGCTCCTTCCGTATATGTGAAGACACAACTCGATGAAGCATCACCCAATGTGGGATTCTGGAGTTGATGTTTATTCCAAAGTTAAGTTGTGTGTTAAATTTCCCTAGCTTGACGCATGAAGTGAAAACTTACTTTCTGTCTGGCTACTAGAAATTTCTTGCCTATTATGGAATTAGTCCTAGTTAGCCGAGAACTATATATGTTGGACATGATTCTTCCTTATATTGGTCAACTATGTAAGTTTCTAATGAATAGGAAACCAAACACTTGACATTTGTAAGAAGGACATGTCTAACCCAAGACGACCTATGCCAAAAAACTCACACTGGTGCTATGAAGCTTTGAACTTCTTCCGTACAACTTTTGGATTGAAATGGGTCATGCCTCGGACACTGAAGCAAGCCTATGAAAGTTGATATATTTGGAGAGGTTATAAAATCATCAGAAAGGTTTGGGAAATGGTCCCAACAATCAGCTTTTTATATTTATGGACAGAAGCAACACCAGATGCTTTGCTAGCACAAAAACTCAAACCTCTTACATGAAAGTTTAACTATTTAGCTAATTTGTTTAACTCAAATGCTTTACCCCCATAACTAATGCACATACTTTTTTGCATTTTATATGCTGCTTATCACTACTAAGATTTTATTTGAAATAAATAAAGCAAAGGTGCATGTCCTCTAGGCTTACCATCTAACAAGTTTTACTTTACCATCTAAGAATTTTAAAGCAAATAAACAAGGAAAACCATTAATTGGACATGTAGTAAATACAAAACTTTTCAAGCTGATTGCAGTACATTCAACTTGAAGATACTTACAACTTACAACGAATAAGATTATTACTAATGTATTTTCCAATCAAGTGAAAATGTGCTAAAATATTTTAAAATGCCCCCAAAAAAGCTATCATATTATATGGAATAACTTATGCCTGCCAATATACGAGGGAAACAGTTGGCATTATGTTTAACCATATAGTAAAGAGATTATATAAAAAAAGGAAACAAATTTGAAAAGGCGATTAGCCTTTTAAGAGACTGAAATATTGAATTTCGTTAGATCATTTGCCGGTATGGGATATCATATTCTAATTCAGGCTGAGAACTACCATGTAAATATTGACCCGAAGCAATATCATTGATCAATTCTCTTTCCCCTTGATGTTTCCAGACAAAATAGTCATCAACAAATCCAGACTTATAAAGGTAATGTTTAACAATTTAAACTTCCAAGTATCTAAAGTTGTGGCACATTTAACATGGACATCTAACTTTATCACCACTAATGTGGTTCATTTGAGAACATTCATATTGGATAAATTTATCAATGCCATCTATAAAACTTGAATTTATAGCCCCTCAACCATAAAACCTCTAAAACATCTAAGTATGCTCTACGTTATTCATGTACCTATTCATGTTTAAATAAATCAAACATTTAGTAACAAACACAAGTTGATCGAGGACTACTTCCAATAACAAACACATTTTTAAGAACATGCATACTTGAAAGTCATTGATTCTCATTTATATTCAAAATTTGGCCAAAATATACACAGTGGCATGACAAAATAAGTTGCTGAAATTATTTATAGGTAAAGCTGGAAAAAAAAAGAAGCTTAATAGCTTTTCAAAACTAACTTAGCTAGAAAAAAGTTTTCCTTATTAACGAATTCTAATTTCAGTCAACTTACAAAATATTGAAGCATTCTAATACAAATCAAGATACTAAAACATTCTAATTTCAGCCAACTTACTGATACTACCTAGTTAAAATATGAATCTCAAGTCCTTCAATTAGAGAAAAACATTTAGCCTTGGCAACACTACTTCAAAGAACAAGGTGCAATAAGTCATACAACAAATTGGCACACACTTTTATCTTAAGGTAGAGGTTAAGTAAATCTTATAAAATTAAAATACCTAATTACATTGGCAGATCAGTGTGTCTACCAAAAAATACTAGCAGAATAAGGAATATTTGTTTCAAAAAGACAGCTTGTAAGACAATCACATGAGTTTCCTCTATAAGTACAACAATTCGTCCAACAAATAAACCCTATGAAGAAGTTAAAGTCCAGATTATATTTCTCTAGCAATTAAGACCAAAGAAGAAGTTAAAGTTTAGAATACCAATCTTTGGCGATTACTACTATTCTTCCTGATGACGATTATTATTACAATTATCTTCAGAGTATATCTATAGAAAAATCAAGTGGCAAAAATAAAGATCAAGGCTTAATTCAAGTGAAAGACTACCAAATACTAAGTATAATGTTATAGTAATAGATACCTGGAATATTTAAGCATCAGACGTCTTGGTTATTAACAAGAACAACAGAAACAAATAACAACTAAACAATTAATATGAATTAGTTGTTGTCTTGAGTTGCATAAGCACTTAACATGTGTCTTTAGCGAATAACATTGATCATGGAGTCTCAATTGCTTATCGTCAAGCATACATATTCACAAATGATAATAACATACCAAATCAGTGTAATTAACACTTTTAGCCTAGACTTTAGTGTATAAATCAAGCCCCACAACAAAACTTGTTATTTATAATTTCATGAAGAGTATGTGATTGATCTTATTAGGAGAAGCCATGTTGTGTGATCCTTCTCTATCACCTATAGCACCATATTCAATGTGCTATTCTACATGATCCTCTCTGCTTGTTCATTTGGTTGATTATATAAATATGTCTAATTTTTTTCAAAATTACAGTCATGCTTACTAAAAATTGCTTCTATGTTTTATGTCATATGCTTGTATCTTATTCACCCAAATGCAAGAGACTGTTCTCATTGATTCTCAGCTAAACAACATCAGAATACCGATTACAAAATAGAAAAGAAGTCATATATCATACAAGGCAAAGGTTCTTAAATGTAAAACCAAAATTACCACAGAAGAAACTTCTAAGCTAGATATAATATAATAGTAATATTATTTATCAAAAAGATGAACTAATCACCATTCTTGTCAAGTTCCTAACTCTATTGATGGAATTCCTTTGCAATCTAAGGAAAATGACGATAGTAGTATTGCTTCAATTAAGGTGAAGCAGAACACATATCGTGAACCCAAACAAAATTATGAGGAAATTATTAACAATAAACAACAGAAAAATAATATTTACAATCCCTTGAACAATGACAAAAATATGTATATCACTCAATCTTATATTCCAAAAGTTTTGAGTGACTATAAGAAATGCACCCCCTCAACAAAAAAATAGAAATGTCTTGCAAAATCCTAACTCTCCCAATGACCACTTTTAACCTTCCATAACCACCAAAACAATTCCCAAAAAGAGCAAATACCAGATCTTGCACCCTTCACTTTTATTCAATCGTTTACAGAAAAATTTTCTTATTGAAAATGAAAAACAACAAGAAACTATTAGGTAGTTGTGGGAGGGGGAGAAAAAGAGATGCCTTTAAGCGGAGAGAGTAAAGCAATAGTTAGTAGTCACAAAAAATTAAAGCTAGCCGCAATAAGAAAACAAAATTAAGCAAATCAGTGTACAATTTACTTTCACAAAAGAAAATAAAAGTAAATCACTATAATGCTGAACCCTAATCCCAATTTTTCAGAAAATCTTACTTCGAAAAAAACCTCTTTTCAGAATACCCAAACTACTAAAATCACTATTTTCAGAACAACACAAACTTACTTCGAGCTAACGGAAATGGAAAGAGTTGAAAGTATTTTCAAGCCTATTTTCAGAATAGTGACATTGATAAAACCACTATTTCAACACATCTCAATATTACTTCAAACTAAATTAAATTAAAAGATTTGAGAGCTAAAAACTCCAATTTTAACAAACCCATAAGAGATAAAGATATGATAGTTTGAGAGCTCACTTTTTAGATCAAAATGGAAGATTTAAGGAGATGAGAGTTAGAGCACTTACTTTGAGATGAAGATTGAATGAAATGGGAGTTTTTGCCATCAGTGAAGGAATGTTTCATCAGAGAGCTTACATAAGTCTTTACTTTGAGAGATGAGAGATTCTGGTGAAAATGGAAAGTGAAGTGAATTAGCTTAGGAAAAAAATAACTTTGCAACAAACTTAGTGACGGATTTTAATATCCGTTGCTAGAAAAAATTATATTTATTTAGATTAAATTTTAGACGGATTTTTCATCACTATATAAATAAAATTTTATAAAAATATATGTTTACGTTTAGTAACGTTTTCTCCATCATTATTTCATCGCGGAATATTAATTAAATTGGTCACACTTTCTTGGTTGCCAAATTGATAGTGAAAACTACAGAGCCAAAATTTTGGTCTTATTTTTAGAGACCAAACAAATATTTCCTCGCCAATCCGTCGCTATATCATAACTCAAATTTTTTTTTGCAATTCTTGCAACAAAATGTCTATTCCGTTGCAAATCCTTCATTATATATTGACGTAATAAAATTCGTTGCTAGTATCCGTCGCTAAACAATGTTTTTTTAGTATATATGTCCAACATACCTATACTTATCGGTCTAACTTAGACTAAACCCTTAGCAAACAAGAAATTTCTACTAACCATAAAAAAATTGAGTTTCCATCAATACTTGAAGATCACCTAAGATAATTTAACACACAACATAACTTCAAAATCAACTCAAGAATACTAAATTGGGTGATGCTTCTTCTTAAGGAATAAACATGTCCAACATACTTCTGTTCTAACTTGGACTAATCCCTTAACAATCAAGAAATCTTTACTAACCAGAAAAAAAGTAAGTTTCCACTTAATGTTTCAACCTCTCCTAAGGAAATCAACACATAACATAACATTGAAATAAAAATTAACTTATGAATCCCAAATTGGATGATGCTTCTCGAGTTTCTTCTTCATAAATGAGGCAGGATCATGTCCAACATATATACATCTTTATGTTACCTGTACTAATTCCTTAGCAAACAAGAATTTCTACTAGCTAGACAGATAGTATGTTTCCAGAGGTCTAGAAAGGATAGCATGTACACATTATTTTACTTCTAACTTTGTTTGTGAGGTTTGAGAGTTGATTTTCGATATCCCCTCATCTCAAAATAAATGTCATGCAGTAAAATCAACATCTAAAAAACACCCAAAAAAACAAAGAAAGGTAAATAGGGTTTTTTAACATTCCAAAATCCACATAAAATTAACTTCTACCCCCAAAAAAAGTACAAAGAGGAAGATAGGGTTTCTATTTCACAAAATTAACATCCCCCAATTAAGAAAGATTTGATATTTTAAACAGAACAAGGAACTAAATATTAAGCTTATCAAGAACTAAAATTATTACTATAAACATCCAAAAGAAAAAGTATCAAATACCTTTTGAGCACACTTTATCCTTCACATGCTGAACACAAATTTGTATGATTTTGAAGTCTTCCAATTCATCATCCTGGAGTGAGAGAGGGAACTGAAGAAGGGGGAGAGGTTTTCTTCTTAAATTAAATTTTATAGAAATGTAATATGGAGTGGGTGAGGGGGTGGGTGGGTTGAGGCAATTAATTATGAAGGGTCCTTATTTTCTTGTACGTATTAATTTACGTGACACGATTTAATTTGACATAAAAAAATTTAAAATTAAAAGGAAATTGATTTGTGACATACAATAGAAATCTTAGATATTATTGTGATTATAAATTATTTTATTAAAATTTAGAGTTAAAATATGTCTTTTTTATTTTATATTAGTTCTTTAAAATCCTATCGTGATCCTAAGAGTCTAATATGGTGAACTTAAGAAGTGACAATAAGGGCAAGCCTATGGCTACAAGTACCAACTAAGTATGAAGTTTTTTTGAGTGTGAGTGTTGAATAATGATCCTTATACCTAATTTTAACATCACTGTGCAAAAAAAGGAGGATATCTTTTGAAGCGAAGACACTAGTTGCAATATTGGAAAGTTTGTACCTTGGTGAGAGATAAAAGAGTAAAGGTGTCGGTGCATGGTGAGTCTGTGTCATGGTCTGATCCACATGAATGAGCCTAGTGATCCTCAAAATAAAATCATGCATTACAACAATGAAAATAGTCGGGATCGATAGCCAAATGATAGCAAAAGCTTAAAAGAGGATACTCTTGTACAAAGGTGTTGTGGTGAGTCTTAGTCCGTCGCTTGAGGATAAACAACGAATTTAAGTTAAGGGTATTAATGTACTTTTGTTTCATGGTACTTTCAATGCTTTTTCCTTAAGTTTAGTGTGTTTCTAGGGCCTTTTTTTAGTAATTTTAATGTGTTTTATCTGTGTTTTGCAGGAAAGTTTTCCAAAATGAAAATGCAGAAGACTGTGCACAAGTGACCAACGAAGCCATCGATGGTCAGTAGGTAGTGATCGTCGACTGTCCAAGCATCTGCAAAAAACTAAGGAATTCTGACCAAGTGTGGGACTACCGAAGGACTGACGGTCCGTTGATAAGTCGACGGACCGTCCTAGCAAAGCGTCGATCATATCAGTCAAATGTCCCAATACCCGGTGTTGAAGAAAAGCTAAGTATGGAGCGACGAGAAGCATCGATAGACCGTGGTGTTAGTCCGTCGATTGGATCAGAGAATATGCAAAAATTAAGGCTGAAGAAAAAGCTAAGTATGAACCGATGGAGGCAGTCGACGGTCCGTCGTTCCGTCGACGAACCGTCTGTGTGGTCGTCGATTGAAGCCCCGTTTTCTGGAAAAAAATTCCTTATTTGTTTTCCTTTTATTTTAGGACAATGTCTTTATAAATAGAGGGTAAAAAACTTGTTTTTGGGTTGGATCTTTTATAATTTTTATACAATTTTCTTGGAGATTTGACTTTTGCAACTTTGCAATTAATTCAAGTTTCCAGAATCGATTCTCAAATGAATTTTGTTGTTTCAAGTATAATTTCTGCATTTTCTTCATACTTGTCAAAGTAAGTGCATGATTTATTATTCAACAAATATGAATTATGTTCTTCTAAGCATGGGTAACTAAATCCACAACTAGGGTTGTGGGAACCATGGATGAGTAATAAAATAAGCCTAGCTGTTAACAATTCTCAACAAGGATATTGCATGCATCGATAATTATTTCATCTAGAAATTTTTTTAACGAGTGCACGCGTTAGAACTCACCTTGTTGCTATTTTTCTAACCAAGTGTATAGTTAATAGGAAAAGAATTATCGACATAGATTTTGTGGACTCTATCTAATAGGATAATTTCAATTGGTGCAAAATTATAACTAAGACAAGCATCGAATATGATGCTTAATTTGAGGTAAAAGGTAAGGGTTAATAACTTAGACACACGTAGCCGGAACAAGGTACGGAGTGAAATCTTATAAATGCCGGACCAAGTATTTAGAGATACATAACTTATCACTTTGCATGAAAAACCTTAGGAAAGAATTGTTATAGGCTAGGATTATGGTGCTATGAACCTATGGAGAACACTTACACCCTAGTTTTTCTCACTACTTGATAAACACCAACAATTTACTCTTGCTACTCGTTAGATTTCAAAATATTGCAATACTTTTGTTTAACAAAAGCCCCCCTTTGATTACTAGTTTTTGGAAAGGACTTGACTAAATTGAGGTAATCGTATATTTAAAGTTAAGTCTAAATCATTTTCCTTGTGGGATCGACCCCATTAGGTTCCCTACTTGATACGACCGCTTATACTTCTTTAGGAAAGTATAATTTGAGCGTATCACAGAGGTATAGAAAGGATAGCATGAACACAACATTTTACTCCTAACACATTGTTTGTGGGGTTTGAGTTTTGATTTTCGATAACCTCTCGACTCAAAAGAAATTCATGTAGTAAAACCAACACCAAAAATAACCCCCCCCCCCCCAAAAAAAAATATAAAGGAAAATAGGGTTTTTTCTACATTCCAAAATCCCAAGAAAACCAACATCTACACCAACAAAAAGTACAAAGAGGAAGACAGGGCTTCTATTTCACAAAATTAACAACACCAAAAATGAGAAAGATTTGATTTTCTAAACTAAACAAGGAAGCAAATTTTGAGCTTATCAAGAACTAAAATTATTACTGATAATGTAAGTATCCAATAAAAAATAGAAAAGTATCAAATTCCCTTTTGAGCACACGTTATCCTCCAGCTGATGAACACAAATTTGTATTACTTTGAAGTCTTCAAATTCATCACCCTAGAGTGAAAGAGGGAACTGAAGAAGGGGAAGCGGTTTTCTTCTTAAATTAAATTTTACAGAATTGTAATATGGAGTGGGTTGAGTGGGTTGGGTGGGTAAGTCGGGGCAATTAATTATGGAGGTTCCTTAGTTGTATTTATTTGTTCATATCAATTTACGTGACACAATTTATTTTGACATAAAAAAAAAGTGAAAAGGAAATTAAAATGTGACATGTTATAGAAATCATAGATATTAATGTAATTATAAATTATTTTATTAAAATTTTTAGTAAAAATATGTCTTTTTTTTATATTAGATATTTATTTATAATCATAAATAAAAATGATAAACTTCATTAATTTGCACTTAAAGAATTTTTTTCTAAAGGTTTACAAACTTGATTAATTCATAAAATAAAAAAGGAATAACTCTAATGATAAATGAGATCAGAATGATTGGAAGAATTATCTATAATAAAGTGAATAATTAATATAGGACTATATAAAAGACTTTCTTTTTTAGATAACCTAAAAAGAGTAAATATCACATAAGTTAAGTGGAAAAGAGAGTAAAAATTAATGTTATTATTTATTTAGAGAAATTGGTGGGTAAAATTAGTTACTAAAAAATTACTTTGATATGTCCAATTCAATACACTTAATTATTTTTTTTCATGTGACATTTAATACCTCAAAATTGTTAAATTTGATTGTATAGGTCAATTAAAAATTTAATTATCTGGTTTTATGACCTTTCTTTAATAAGAAATCGTTCTTTTCATATATAAGGGATCTAGAAAGTACCAAGAGATATCATTTTTTCAGTATTATAGACATAAAATTCCTACATTTTAGCCACTTTTATGGAAGGGCGAATAAAGAAATAACGAAGGTATATTCATATAAATTTTCTCGAAAATAGAAATTATATTATATAGATAAGAGTTTTTAAGTGTTTATATATAAATTTTAAATTCCTCAACATAAATGACGTCGTACTTTGTAAGGCGTTTAATTTTCACTTTTGTAATAACCATTTTTTTAGCAGACCATGAAAAAGTTGGAGGTTTTGTAGTTGTATGAATTCTTTATATATATTCATAAAATATTTCTATCAGTAATGTTATTTTGTACTAAAATATTTTCAAAGAACTAATAAAATAATTAAACTTAGCGAAAATTGTGTTGAGTTGGGTCTTGACTAATTATCTGCCCCGTTTTGGCTCAATTCATATTGATCCAATAAAATTCAGTTTGAATTTGATCTTGATCCATTTGTTATCTTGACACAATATATTTGTCTAAATTGATCTAATTCGCTCAATTTTAAAATAGAAGAAAAATTAATGAAACAAATACACTTATACACGAAAAACTAATAAAAAACTACCAAGTAGTTATCCTCTTCTGGATGAGTTGCGATTTATCTGAGCAAACGAATATTAGCATAGAAATGCATAATGTTACGACCAAATTTTATATATACATATATATCATTCGTTTCATTATGTGCTTCAATTGAGGTTGGCCTCATTAATTCATTGAGAACATTAACTTTAAACGACATAGATCATGTGAGAATCATAAAATCCAGTGTCATGAAACCCCACACCGAAAAGAGGTGGAATCACCAGCTAAAGTGACCCGAAACATGCTAGCGTACATGGGAATTGAACCCCGCCAGATCCCTATATTGGCAGTTTAGGTTCAAATTCTAGGTGATATAATGAGACCAATACCCAACATGCCGGACAGTCTCATCTCGGCATCACCACTCAGAGCTAGTCTATCGGTGCTCAGTATAAAGTTCCATTATATTCAACTCATACGTCATGGAAGTTGGCTTCAAGTATGAGGACGTCATAGCTCAATAGATTATATGTCAACTCATACTTGGAATTAAGTGTGTTAATCTCAATACTTTCATTCGAGTGTTCATAGAGACTGGTATTTTAATTAACATTACACTCTCATAGGTGAGTACCTTTTGGTAACATTTACTTAGGCTCATTTGAGATAGCTCTCATCTTTTACATTAGCCTCATATCATGTTGTCACCACATTCATCAACATTAGCACATTTTCTCTTCATAATTACTCACCCTTTTTTACTTTAATGTTCGTTTCATCATATGCCTATGCACTTGGCCATTTATGTGTTTCTACTCTTACTTAACCCTTCTAGGGTTTCATAATTTCTTTACATAATATTCATTTCATCTTATGCCAATGCACTTGGCCATTTAGTGTGTTTTACACTCTTACTTAACCCTTCTAGAGTTACATCATTTCATACGTACATCTTAGGTTCACTTATTTTTAAATGTATGCTAGACATATGGGTCTATAAATACAAGCCATGAGGCTTCATTCATAGTTCGTTTAAATGATTCATATCTTTCTAAGATTATGTAGTTCAAGACTTATGCATCTTGTATGTATGAAAAGATCTCGATTTTGATCTAAGTAGGCAGCATTATTCTTGAAGATACAATTCACGTATCACTTATGAATCTATAAGGAATTTGGGCAAGGGAACCCAATTTCAAATATCTTAGACAACACTTACATTTTTTTCATTTATTGTATTTGGGTCCACATGATATTGGTACCCTATATCGAGCCCCAACATCAATGTTTCCTCTATATTTTTCTCCTTTGAATTACCTCTTACTTGGCCGAGGGGTTGTGGGATCAAACCCCCACAGCCCCTTTTAATTGTTTTTATCTATTTCTCCTTGTCTATTTCGAGTTGACTATAACGTTGTGGGATCAAACCCCTATAGCGTCTCTTTATTTTTCTTTTGTTCTCTTCCTTAAATATGCCTAAGAGGTCGTGGGTTCGATTCCCACAGGCCTTCGCCTTTATTTTCTTTTATTCTCCTCCTTAAATCTTCCTAAGAGGTAGTGGGTTCGATTCCAACATGCCTCCTCCTTTATTTTTCTTTTATTCACCTCCTTAATCTGCCTAGGAGGTCATGGGTTCGATTCCCACACGCGTCCCCCTTTAGTTTTCGTTTATTCTCCTCCTTAATCTTCCTAAGAGGTTGTGGGTTCGATTCCCACATGCCTCCCCCTTTTTTTTCTTTTATTCTCCTCCTTGAATCTGATTGAGAGGTGGTGGGTTCGAATCCCACTCCTCTCATTTCTTAATTTTTTATTTTAAGTTACATTTTCCAGCCAAAACCATGGTTCGAATCCCCTTCACCACATTTCTTTTTACTTCTTTATTTTCATGGTTTTTAACATGGTGAGGTCACGGGTTCAATCCTCCATGACCTCACCTGTTTTGATACATTTTTTTTCAACATTTTGAACCCTCTTTGCTGAACGAAATTCATCACTAGAACCTTGAAATTTTCTTTTAATTTTTAAGCATCCTTTCATCAAGTTACACCTTAGTTCTCAGGGGAGTTTTTTAGTTCATTTAGAACATTTTAGGTGCGTTTTCATGGATTCGTATAGACAAGAGATTATCCTTCAAATCATCCACATTTCAACTCATATGAACATCACATTTACATCAACATGTGTACTTGAAATATAAAGAACTATCATGCCATTTAAAGTCCTAAACAATGAACAATAGCCACAGCAACACACACATAAACACGTACTTACATTTTTGGAAACATCAACATAAGCAACATTCAAAACAAACATATACACACAAAATCATGACTAAAACACGTTTCATCCCTAGTTTTCTACCAGCAAACATAACCAACATATGATTCAATGGGAGCTAGTGACAGGGACATGCAACGGGGAACAATCCTAGTTTTCAGAATGAATACTCTGAACCTTAAGGGGACTCTTGGAAAAGGGACCAAGAGAGAAGAGAAACCGATACCTTTTTGACGTTAAAACCTTGACTTGCTTCCCAAAGAACTCCTCCAAAGACACGTCCAACACCAAAAGGTCAATACCAAACTCGACGGAAAACCTTCTCTTTGCCCACGTGATTGATTAACGTTTGTTTTTCTTATATTTTCGTGTGAGTTATTCAAGTGTGAAGAAATTTGGTTTGCCTACTGTTTTTGGAGTTATTTTGGCAGAGAAAACGTGAATGAGAGTGATAGAGACGTGAGAGAGAGAGATGAGCGTGGGAGAGAAGAGTTTTCTTAGGGTTAGGAGTCTAGTTTAGGATTTAGTCAAATAACATTTTATTTAACTATTAAAAATTTTATTTCCTTTATTTTAAATCAGCTAATAACTAATAAAGATAAATTAATTATATTAATTTAACAACTTAAATTTAAAACAATTTAATTCATTTCTTCCACCTAGGTTCGAACTAGGGAGGAGGAAGACTTCACTTAAGAGCACAATTTTGGCCCTCTCTCCCCAAAATGCCCCTCTACCTTATTAATTAAATAATTAATTATATATTTAATGTAATTACTATAATACCCTTAGTCTGGAAAAGACCATTTTACCCCTAGACCCTCCAAACTCAAGATTTTCCCTTTTTAATTCCGGTAAAGACTCCTTCAAGAAAATCTTCATATTCGAGAGTCCTACTTGGTTGGACCCATCCTTTTCACGCTCAACTAACTTTCCAAGTTAGTAGGCTTGGCTGTAGAAAGGGTTCAGACGTCTGGGTCTACGCGCATCAATCTGTGTGAACCTTGGTCTAATCATAGGCATTCTTGACACATTAAGCATTTCTTATGTTATTCATTTATAGGGTTGTTACACAAAAAAAGAGGGAAAAAAATTCTGACCTCAGAGGGTCCGTATTTTTTAGCGGAAAAAATGAATTACAATAAACCTCTTGATGTCGGTAATAAAAAAAATAAATGAATAAACACATTTTAATTTTTCTCAATTAAATAAAAAAATTAAATTGAGAAATATTTGGATTTAATATTATTTAAATCGTATTTTGAAGGACGGTTTTAAGTAAAATCAAAAATAAAAGAAATTATAATACCGACATTTGGACGTCAATAAAATTAATAATATATAATTGTATCAATTTTTATTAAAATATTTATATAGTGAGTTCCATAAAATTATAAATTGATACTTTTAATTAACTTTAAATAAATCAGATCACGGTTTTATGTAAATTAGAATATTTATTAATATAAAATACTGATATCATGAGATCGGTATTTATATTTCATCAAAATACCGACTTAATGAGGTTGGTATTTTTATTTCATCCATATCCAAATACCGACATCATGCGGTAGGTATTTTTACATCATCAAAATACTGACATCATGAAGTCTGTATTTTTATTTTATCCAAATATCGACCTCATGAAGTCTGCATTTTTTCTTCATCCAAATATCAACCTCATGAGATCGATATTTTTACTTCATCTAAATACCGACTTTATGAGATTGGTATTTATCTTTCATCCAAATACCTACCTACTAAGATCAGTATTTTTATTTCATCCAAATTCTGACATCATAAGGTCGGTATTTTTTCTTCATCCATATATTGACCTCATGAGGTCGGTATTTTTTACTTCATCTAAATACCGACTTCATGAGGTCGGTATTTATCTTTCATCCAAATACCGATCTCATGGGATCAGCACTTTTACTTCATCGAAATTCAAAAGCCGACCTCATGAGGTCGGTATTTTTATTTCATCCATTTACTGACAGCATGAAGTCAGTATTTTTATTTCATCCATGAGGTCGGTATTTTTATTTCATCCATTTACTGACAGCATGAAGTCAGTATTTTTATTTCATCCATGAGGTCGGTATTTGTTCTTCATTCAAATATCGACCTCATAAGGTCAGTGATGTTATTTTAGTTAAATACGGACCTCATGAGGACGGTTTTGCATAAATAAAAAAACAAAAAATATTATAATACCGAGTTTTGAAAATCGATAAAATTAAATATCATGCAATTCAATTAGTTTTAATTTAAATATTTATATCATGGCTATTAGAAAAATAATATTTTCAATTAACTTAAGTTAAGTCGTACTCTGGGTGACTGTTTTATATCGGCATAATACATCTATTGAACCATAAACTTGGCTTCAAATTTTAACTTTGACCTCAAACTTTCATAGTGCACAAAAAGGCACTTTAACTTTCCCATCTTTCAATAAATAAACACGCATTTCCTACCTGGCAAAATGCGTGAAATGCACGCATTCTGCGCGAGTGAGGGGTAATTTTCGAGGGTCACAAACGTAAAAATGCTAAAATGACAGTTCTACTGTTAATGAATCTCTTTTATATTAATTAAAATTCATTTATTTTTTTTTACTTTCAAAATGACAGGTAAGATATTTTTTTAAATAAAAAAGGAAATGTAAAATGTTTAGTTAGTAGGCAGCCACTGATTGACTCACTAATACACGTGGAATCGTTTGCATTTCACACACTTTGGCTCCAAAAATCGCGTGTTTATTTATTGAAAGACAGGATAGTTAAAGTGCCTATTTGTGCACTATGAAAGTTTGAGGTCAAAGTTAAAATTTGAAGCCAAGTTTAGGGCCCAATATATGTATTATGTCATTTAATATAAGTTAAAAAATAAACTTATCTAAAATACCGACCTCTCGATGTCAATATTATTTATTTAATATGATTCCTTTTATTTTTCTTAAAATTTAATGTGAGACCGACCTCATCAGATAGATATTTTTTTTATTATATCTAATTCATTTTATTATAAGCGACATCGGGAGGTCGGTTTGTTTAAAATATTTCTATCAATTATACTTTTTGTCATTTAGAATAATACTAAATTTCCTTTGGAACTTACTAGTAATTGTTAAAAAAGTGTACTAATTTTGTATACTTTTATAAAATAAAAAAAATTAGACTTCGTGCAAAAAATAAAAAAATATCTGTAATCCATATTTAATGTATGAAACTATATTGATATTAATTAGGATATAATTATACTTATATTTATAGAGTAATGTACTAAATTATCAGTACATCGTCTTATCATGAACTTAATATCTTATGTTATGATGTCGAGGTGAAGAGCTAACATATAATCTATTTATTATGAAATGAGAGATAATATTATTATATAGTTTCGATCTTGAATGTACAAATGTTGTGATAACTATCTAATTATAATGACATGTAAAAAATACTTCATATGAGTATGAAATAAACTAATTAATTATATACGAAACACATTATCAATTAAATAAATATCGATCATCAATTCAAAGAGATTTATTTATTAGATTTGATATTGATAAACTTTCACTGATCAATAAAATTGAATTCATATAATTAAGAATATATATATATATATATTCTTCTTAATTATATGAATTCAATTTTATTGAT
>NC_028637.1:11552483-11567179 GCF_001406875.1 Solanum pennellii | reverse complement strand
TATATATATATATATATATATTAAATTCAACTAATTAGAACTTAGAAAGATATTAAGTTCTTCAAATAAGTTAATGTGATTTAGTTGGTGAATACAGTGTTGGAATTAAGTTAAAACTAAACTAATTAGACTTATAAAGTTGTTAAGTTCTTCAAATAATAAAAGTTATTTAGTTAGTGAATATTATGTTTCAATTAAGTTAAAACTAAACTAGTTATACTTAGAAAGATGGTAAGTTCTTCAAATAAGAAATGCGAATTATTTGGTGAATATTGTGTTTGAATTAAGTTAAAACTAAATTAATGAGACTTAGAAAGTTGTAAAGTTCTTTATATAAGTAAATGCGATTTAGTTTGTGAATATAGTTTTGGAATTAAGATAAAACTAAGCTAATTAGACTTAGAAAGTTGTAAAGTTCTATAAATAAGTTAATGTGATTTAATTGGTGAATATAGTGTTGGAATTATGATAAAATTAAATTAATTAGACTTAGAAAGTTGTTAAGTCTTTAAATAAGTTAATATGATTTAGTTGGTGAATATAGTGTTGGAATTAAGTTAAAATTAAACTAATGAGTCTTGGAAAGAATTTAAGGTCTTGAAATAGGCTATTGTGATTTAGTTGGTAAATATAGTGTTGGAATTAATTGAAAATTTAACTAATTAAACTTAGAAAGATGTTAAGTTCTTAAAATAAGTAAATGTGATTTAGTTGGTGAATATTGTTAGAATTAAGTTAAAACTAAACTAATTACACTTAGAAAGATGTTAAGTTCTTCAATTAAGAAATATGATTTATTTGGTGAATATAGTGTTTAAATTAAGTTAAAACTAAGCTAATTAGACTTATAAAGATGTTAAGTTCTTCAAATAAGTAATGTGATTTAATTGGTGAATATAGTGATTGAATTAAGCTACAACTAAACTAATTAGACTTAGAAAATTGTTAAGTTATTTAAATAAGTTAATGTGATTTAGTTGGTGAATATAGTGTTGGAACTAAGTTAAACTAAACTAATTAGACTTATAAATATATAAAGTTCTTTAAAATAGGTTAATGTGATTTAGTATGTGAATATGGTGTTGGAATTATTTCAAAACGAGCATCAGTTTTACCTACTCACTATGCACACCAGGCACATACTGCCTCTACTCATGTGGCTCCACAATCTGGTTATACTATATCTACACCTATTGTTGTACCTAGATCTGGTTCCTAAACATTGTAGGGCTATTCACATCTTGTTCGTGAGTCTACATTGCCATCAGCTAGTGCTAGTCAGTGCAACAATTTGAATACTAATAGTGGATCAATTGGATTTCAAATCTTCATCTTGAATCCAATGGCTCGGAGCATAATACTCCCACCACCCAGCACTCAGATGCACGTGGTCCTCAGGAAGGCGATAGACAATTTTTGTAGACTTTTCATCGAGCCGTTAGGATAGAAGTTTGATTTAATTATGTTTCACCTTTTAATTATCATTTTATATTTTAATTAATTGATTGATTATTTTTTGTTTACCATTCTTTGTCAATGAACTCATATTTCAGCTTACGTCCGGATGTGGGTATGTCAAGATTATTTTAAAGTGCAACGGTACTCACTATAATGGTGTGTACGTGACTTGGGGTTCGATTCCAATTAAAAACAGGGGGCAGATGTTCAATGAATTTAAGGTAAGAATGTGTATCAATCAAATTCACATCATATACATTTAAATTCGCTATTCATTTTAATAATAAATATTTATTCATTTTTCGTTAAATAAATATTATGTCCTGGTTCCCGAACATGAGGAAGGGGTTCAAGAAAACATCAAAGCTAAAATTTCAAATTTTCTTTCTAGTACATTTAGTGAATGTCGAAAAAATAATATAATTCCTAAGTTTATGGTAACAACACGACGGGATCTGTTACTGGAACATTGGGGTACTGTTTAAAAGTTTAAGAAGAGGAGTGAGATTGGGAAGATGGCTCGCGCATCAAAAAAGGAGGCTCTTTGCACACCAGTGGAGTTATTAGCTTAGTGAATAGGAATGAAAGAATGGTATACTTTCTTAATTTTGTAAAATATTTCCTTTTCTTTTTTGATAAGTAGTTTTTGGAAATTAAATAATACTTGTGTTATTTGCAGGAAAAAGAGTTGGGTAGGTCGGTAGTTGTAGAAGAGATGTTGAAGGTTACTCATGTCAAGAAGAGTACAAACCCCGATGAAAAAGAAAGATGAATTGATCCACGTTCTCAAGAGACATATGTAAGAACTCTATTCAAGTTAATATTTTTTTCTCTTTCTTGTATATATTACATTCTTATTAGTAGAGTTCATTGTTTAAATTACAGGATAGGTTTATACGAATGTCTCAGGAATATCGTAGTACTCTACCTCTTGAGAGCTGGGACAGATCATTTACACAAGAAGAAAATGAGAATCTTTTGAAACAAAGTGCAGGTGAACCGATTAGAGCTAAGGCAATCCAGAAAGGACATATCAAAAGAAGCAGGCTTGGTTCATCATCCTATAGTTTCAATGGCAGGGATAAAAAGACAATATCTGCAATAGAGGGTAACATAGCTTTTCTCAATGCGGAGCTTGCTGTTGTAGCCGATAGAGAGAAGAAGATAGAGGTGGAGATTGCGGCATTAAAGGAAGAACAGAACAAGAGGTATGCAGCACTTCAGGCCCAACCAACTTTTCTTTTGAATCAGGAAAGATACTTCCTACATGTCCTGCAAGCTGTGATGATGGAGCTGATCATGATGTGATGATGATGATAAGGGTGATAAGGAGAGTGATGGTGATAAGGAGTACTTATATTTGTTTGACATTTTAGACTTCCATATTTTTGGAATTGTTTGATCGTATTTTAGTTTATTTTGAAGTTGAATGAAGTTTGTTTTAAAATAGTTTAATGCATATGTTGAAAATATTGTGTTGTTTTGGTTGGATGAAGTTTATTTTAAAATAGCTCATTTGGAAGTCTTTTAGTTGGATGAAGATTATCTTGAAATAGCTTATTTTGAATTCTTTAGGTTGTTTTGATATAAATATGCAAGTGGGATACTAAAATTGAAGCTCTATGCTGCCGATTCTGTAGCAGAAATAACGACTTCCAGAGGTCGAAATCTCAAAAATAAAAAATAAAAATACCGACCTCCAGGAGGTCGAAATCTAAACCTCCGAAGGTTGGAATCTCAACAACAAAATAAATAAAAAAACCGACCTCCAGAAGTTTGAATCTAAAAAATAAGAAACAAAAATACCGACCTACGAATGTCAGAATCTAAAAAATAAAAAATAAAAATACCTACCTCCGGATGTCGGAATCTAAAAAATAAGGAAAAAAAATTCAACCCCCGGAGGTTGGAATCTAAAATATAAGAAATAGAAATACCGACCTCCGGAGGTCGGAATCAAAAAAATAAGAAATAGATATACTGGCCTCCAGAGGTAGGAAACTAAAAAAAAGAAATGAAAATACCGACCTCCAGAGGTTGGAATCTCAAAAACAAGAAATACCTACTTTCGGAGGTCGCAATCTCAAAAATGAGAAATAAAAATATCGACCTCTAAATTTTGCTATTCTTAAATTTGAGAATTAAACATGCTGACCTACGAAAGACGGAAATAATGAAAATAAGAAATGAACAAATATATTAAAGAGACCTCCGGAAGTCGGAAAATAAAATAATGAATTTTACCAACATAAATTGAAACTGACCTCGAGAGGTCAGTACTAGAGGTCTGAATTGAATAGCGACCAAGCTTCTTTCGCCCTCTGTAGGTCGGCATTTTTAGGTAGGTATTCACTATTTTTTAGTAGTAAAACTATCTTTCTGTTCATCTTTTGATCCATGTCTTTTCCAGATGCATCAGTTTCAAGACACGTGGCGGACTCATTGGGGTACCAAAGGCTTTGCCCTTTTCGAGTCCAAACTTCTTAATCAATTCCTTATTGTACTTTTCTTGACTAATGAATGTTCTATTAGTTGACTAGTTAATTTGAAGTTCGAGAAGGAATGTGAGTTCTCCCATAAGACTCATTTTGATATCTCCTTTCATTAGAGTTGCAAAATTCTCTCACAAAGAAGGATTAGAACTTCCAAAATAATATCATCAACATAGATATGAACTATAAAAATGTATTAATCAGATCTTTCAATGAAGAGAGTTGTGTAGATTTTCCCCAAATTATTTTGTAGTATGAACGAACTCAATCTTTAATACCAAGCTTTTGTAGATTACTTAAGTATGCAAAGAGCATTGGAAAGTTTGTAAACAAAATTGGAACAAGAAGGATTTACAACCGTGGGGTTGAAAACAACTTCTTTTATAAAACCGTTTAAAACGCACTTTTCACATCCATTTGAAATAGTATAAAATGCTTGAAAGAGGCATAAGAAAGTAAAATTCGAATAGATTATAAGCTTTCTACAGTTGCAAAGGTTTCATCCTAGCCAATACCTTCTTGTTGTGAGTATCCTTGAGAGGATAACCATACTTTGTTTCGAGTAACTTTTCCATTTTCATCAAGTTTGTTTCGAAATACCCACTTGATTCCAATAATAGAGCAATTTTTTTGTCTTTCTATTAGAGTCCATACTTGATTTCTTTCATATTGATCGAATTCTTCCTTCATTGCTTGCACCCATGATTCCTCTTCAGTTGCTTCATTTATTCGATTAGGTTCCATTTGAGATATCAATGTAACGGAAGCTTATTTTCTTAGAGAAGATCACTTCTGATTATTCCTTCATGTTTATCGAGAATAAAACTTTCAGGATAATTAGTATTATGTCGCCATTCTCTTGGAATATTTGATCTATCAGCTAGACTAGTCGACTTTCCTTCTGCAGTAGTTGACTTCAATATGAATTTTTGAACTTATATCTGCAGTATTTTCCACTATTTTGATGGGGGTGATTTCGTCGTCACCTTCTTTAATATCCTACATTCTTGGGTTAGTCTCATCAAATACAACATGCACATATTCTTCAACACTTAAAGTTCTTTTATTAAAATCATGAAAGACTCTATTGATAGGATCATAGCCTTAGAAAATACCTTTGTCACTCCTTGGATCAAACTTACCAAGATTGTTCTTCCCGTTGTTGTGGATGAAGCACTTGCATCCGTAGGGTTGAAAGTAGCTTATGTTTGGTTTCTTACCTCTCCACAGTTCATAGGGAGTCTTCTTCAGTATCAGTCTAATTAAGCACCTATTAAGAATGTGGCATGTAGTGCTCACTGCATCTGCCCAAAAGTGATCTAGTAAACTTCTATGCAAAAGCATCGTTCATGATGACCAAAGAGTGATGGTTTTGACTCAAGAAACTTCTCCTTTAGCATTACTCCAAATCTAACACATCATTCATCTACTCTTTTTATTGTTTTGAAGTTTTCCTTCTTTCCGCACATACGTATGGAGAATCCGCTATGAAGTACCACATTCCCTTTTTGTAGGTTTTCTTGAATTGCTCCTGCAAGACAAAGATTAGTTTCTTTTAGGAACCCAAGTATTTTTGGTCCATTGATGATTAACAAATTTTGGTCTCCAAATCCATTTTCCAGAAGAATATTTTCTACATCTGAAGGATTTATGACCTATATCGCCATATGTAAAACACACAATAGTTAGAATTATGACTTGGAGTGTTTCTTCACTAGAGCGTAGTTTTGTTTGATTGAATAGAACTATGTCTTGAAGATTTTTTGACACTATTTAAATGCATTTTTACTTTCTCCAATTCTTCTGATAGTAGATCAACTTCAATCTGACTTGCTTCAAGGAGAATCTGCAAAACATTCTTTTCTTGTACAAGTTTGTTGTATTCGTGAATAAAATTCTATAATTCATCACTAACCATATCCAAAGAGTTTTGTAAGTAATTACAATTTGGACAATTGTAAGATCTTACCTCGCTTGTTTCTCCTAGAGACAGGAAACACGAGTTTTCCATTTCATAGTTGTCCTCATCGGTTGTTTCTCCTTGTTCCCATGCTCCGATACTTTTTGGATCTTCATTTCGTCTATTGGTTCTTATTCTTCATTTTGGACAAGTTTTCTTGATATGTATTGATTCTCTGCAGTAGTAGCATCGATCATTGTTTCTTTTGAAGTCCTTTGTTTTTTAATCTTTTTGAGGTCGCTGTCTCCTTTGTCTGAGCATTTCTCTTACTCTACGATGAATGAGGGTCATTCCTTAATCTTGATTTTCATTGGCTTCCTCCTCACTTTTTAATGTCTCACCAATAAAAGCCACTGTTTTCTTTTGTCGTCGTTATTGTACCTGTTAATGTGATTTTGTTCATAAGCCATTAAGTTACCTCGAAGTTCATCATATGTCATTTTCTGTAGATCTCCGTCTTTAAGAATGACAACTTTTGTTTCCCAGGCTTTGTGAAGACTGTTGACAAGTTTACTGACTCTTAGCGAGTTTAAATACACCATTCCAACATATTTTAGTTCAATGACAATTTTGCTGAATCTTGAGAACATAGATTCAACATTTTCATTGTCAACTGTTTTATACAGTTCGTATTCCTGATTCGGGCTTCCTTGACTTTCGTCGTTCCTTCATAGGTTACTTAAAGATTATCCCACATTTCTTTCGCAGTTACATCATTTGAAATTTTGTAATATTCTGCTCCTCTTACTGCACCATACAACAAACTCATAGCTCTAGAGTAAGTTTGAATTACCTCTTGTTGTTCGTTAGTAATATCGAACAATTTAGGATCAAAACATTTTTCAGTTCCATCCTTTTCAGTTAATCCAAGGAATGCCTTTGTGCCTTTCTTGATGAATACTCAAGCTTGATGTTCATTTGCGGAGACAAAGATTCTGAATCTATCTTTTCTGTGAGAGTAATCTTTCCCATTGAAGTTAGGTGTTCTATCTGAAAAGTGTCCGTCTTAATGTAAAGCAACGGGGATTTTGTAATGTGACAGTTGATCTTTACTCTAGTGTGGTTAAACACTAAATCTATTAGACCTTCTCTTATACCAATTGATATTCAAGAGGGAGGGGGTTAATTTAAAATTCACTTAGTCAACTAATAGTAGTCGAGAATTGACTCACCTGCAAGTTACTAGGAAGATAAACAATAACAGAAAGTTGCAGTAAATAATTGACACAAAAGGTTTTATCCTGGTTCAGATCACCAATGAGTGCCTAATCCATTTCCTTTGGGTTTCAAGGGGTTTCCTTAAGAGCTTTAAAGAGATCTTTGTGCTACAGCAATTTGAAACTTTATCATGTGTGATATGCAATTCAGATTTCTACCTTGACACAGCCTCAACTTGTATACCTACACTCAAGTTCTTTCTTTTCTCTTTTCTTTTCATGTGTATACTATTTGCTAAGATAAAGTGAAGTTGCGTACTTCACAATACAAATCTGGGTCGGTTTATGTAGATGATGATTTGTGCTCTTGTAAGGAAAACCCCAGAGGATTTATCTCAATCAAGGATTAATTTAGGGAGTCTTTGATTGAGGCGATTTAGTTGATCTATGTCCATGAAGTAAATTGCTTCGTCCTCTTTCCTTTTGCTGGTTTGATCTTTTCCTTGTATGATCGACAGACTTGTTATCTTGTCGCTTGATTTATGACTCTTTCATTTCTTGATGATTCAGTTGTGATCTGCCAAATGTGCGAGTATTCTTCTTCATTTAGATTTTCCTTTATGTGCTGATCAGCCATATATTTCTTTTCTTCTTTTGTCCCTTTAAGTTGAGGCTTGCCTTTCCAATGTTTCTCTAAAGTTTCAAGCAAACATTCTTTTCCTTCTTGAAGTCATTTTCGTTGATGATTTCCTTTTTGAAATAATGACCTACGAAAATTGAGATAAATGTGTTAAGTGTCTATTTTAAAAATTAACTAACTCTAAGGAGTTAACATATTGGTGCACCAGAAGTCTGTAATTATTAGGTTCGGTTTTGCTTGTTATAGACGAAAATTTTTATGTTCTACTACAACATAAGATTTTAGACAACCACCATTAAGATTGAAGAAATAAAAAGTTGTTAAAATGGGCATTTAATAGACTACAACAATATTTTTTTGATAGATTTAATTCATCATGATAGAAATCTAATTAAAAGAAAGAAAATGATTCTTATTTAGTCCTAGAACCCACGAATTCCAAAAGAAAAAGTTATGGAAAAACAAAGTCATTTTTTTAATATTTATATTGTTTTATTTTATGAAAAAAAGGTATAAGTACTCCCTTTGAACTATTGTGGAAATTTGAAGGACACATTTTCTTTAAATGTCCTAATACCTCCTATATGTAATTTGAAATGTAATAAATATGTTTTTTTGGTGTTGAGGTGGCGTGGAGAGTGTTCAAAGCAAATACAAAGTAAAAAATTAAGAAAAACAAATTGTAATTAGTTGTACCATAGTTAAATTTATAGTCAAACATTGTACCAAAATTTAATACAAATACTATTTTTATACATACTACCAAATGACTCCTTTAGTTTTGAATGAAATGTCAAGTGTTATCTATTGATTTATAATGTTATGATAAACACATGTCATTCATATGATGTTTTGATGTAAGCATTAAGTACTATAAATATCTACTACAATAAGTATAACATCACTAATTTAAACTTCTAAGTTCTCTTCAATTTCTATATAAAAAAATACTTTATATGTATTTGATTTAACCAAAGCCAGACAATTTTACATCAACAGTTTCAAATTAAGGAAATTAAAGCAAATTTCATCTACAAATTATGCACCTTTTTATTTTATTGTTAGAGTTGTGACATGTTAATTGAATAAGGTGAAGATCATTTGTTTGTTGTACGTGTAGCGTATACCCTGACCTTACCAATAGTATTGTGTTTAATTTTTACAGATTATCATGCGTTCAAATGAACAAAGACTACATTTACCTTCTCCTGATCGACTAAGAAACCTTGCTATTCATTTAATCGATGACATTCTAAATAGGTTGTCTTTTCGAGATGTTGTAAGAACTAGTACACTTTTTATGGATTGTCAATATACTTGCCGTACAATTCCGAAGGTAGGAAACACCAGAGGACTTGATATCCCCTACTATTGGATTTATAATTCTCATTCTCGATTGTTTCTTCAGTTTTCATATAGGAACAACATTGAATGTTATCCTTGATATTACTAGTCTAAAAGTATGTCCTAATATTGATCGTTTGATACATTTGCTCACCACAAATTTCATTCAACATTTCGTCCTTAAACTTCCATTTACTTATCCACCATACAAGATCCCTTACTTCTTATTTTATTGTTCGGCATTGAGACATTTGTATCTCATGGAATGTGAAATACACCTTCTACGCTTCTTCAGGGATTTAATAAGTTGATTAGCCTAAAATTAAAATTTGTAACATTATCTTCTAATACGTTTGAAATTCTGATCTATAATTGCCCATTGCTTGAGGATTTGGTTCTAAAAGACATAGACAATTCGTACCTCCTGAGTATTGATTCTCCTAAGCTAAGGTCATTTGTCTTTTGTGGCGATATACAATTGATATATCTAGAAAATGTACCTCTTCTTTCCAATGTTCTGTATGAGCCTGCAGAATTAGTTCTAGAGGAAATTTCTGCAAAATGATTTTGATAATATTTTTTTCGTTTATTCATGCTCTTAAGTATTTCAGCTGGTATCAGTTTGAGGTAATGTTGTTGCATTCACTTGTATTTTAATCATGGAAAAGATAGAGAGAAAAATAAATATTAGTGACAACTTGAATTTCAATTTCTTCAAAAATACAAGTGAAATGCATCAACATTACCTCAAAATGATACCAGCTGAAATACTTAAGAGCATGAATAACGAAAAAAATATTATCAAAATCATTTTTCCTCTAGAACTAATTCTACAGGCTCATACAGAACATTGGAAAGAAGAGGTACATTTTCTAGATATATCAATTGTATATCACCACAAAAGATAAATGACCTTATCTTTGGAGAATCAATACTCAGGAGGTACGAATTGTGTATGTCTTTTAGAATCAAATCCTCATGCAATGGGCAATTAGAGATCAGCATTTCAAACGTATTAGAAGATAATGTTACAAATTTTAATTTTAGGCTAATCAACTTATTAAATCCCTGAAGAAGCACAGAAGGTGTATTTCACATTCCATGAGATACAAATGTCTCAATGCTGAACAATAAAATAAGAAGTAAGGGATCTTGTATGGTGGATAAGTAAATGGAAGTTTAAGGATGAAATGATGAATGAAATTTTTGGTGAGCAAATGTATCAAACGATAAATATTAGGACATACTTTTAGACTAGTAATATCAAGGATAACATTCAATGTTGTTCCTATATGAAAACTGAAGAAACAATAGAGAGTGAGAATTATAAATCCAATGGTAGGGGATATCAAGTCCTCTGGTGTTTCCTACCTTTTGAATTGTACGGAAAGTATATTACCAGTCGTTAGAAAGTGTAGTAGTTCTTACAATATCTCGAAAATACAACCTACTTAGAATTTGATCGATTAAATGAATGAGAAGACTGCTAAGTCGATCAAGGGAAGGTAAAGATAGTCTTTGTTAATCTAGAGGCATGATAATTTGTAGATGTTGAACAAGTATACAATTGGTAAGGTGAGAGTATACGCTACATGAACAACAAACAAACATATCACAACTTAAAAAATAAAAGAAAAGGTGTACAATTTGTAGATGACATTTGCATTGATTTCATTAATTTGCAACTCTTGATGTAAAATTGACTGCCTTAGGTTAAATTAAACACATATAAAGTATTTTTGTATAGAATTTGAAGAGAACTTAGAAGTTTAAATTAGTGATGTTATACTTATTGTACTAGAAATTTATAGTACTGAGTTCTTACATCAAAACACTTCATGAATAACATGTTCTTATCGCAATATTATAAATCAATAGATAACACTTGAAACTTCCTTCAACACTAAAGAAGTCGTTTGGTAGTATATATATAAAAATAGTATTTATGTTAAATTTTAGTATAATTGTTTGACTGAAAATTTAACTTTAGTACAACTAATAGTACTATTTCAATTAACCTTTTTTGGGATATATGACCCCAAACATTCATGCTACAAGAAGAATGGTTATGTATCCTTAGTGATGGGGATTATTTCGAACCTCTGCCCCAGGAATTTGTTGATGAGATTCCTGCAAGCTTCTCAGATATCACATTTAATCACCTGAGGATAGTTAAGTTTCATGATGTACTATTAGTAATCCCTTAGAAAACAAGAAAGTTCTACTAACCATACAAAAAAGTAAGTTTCTATTCAATACTTCAAGTTCGCCTAAGAGAATTTAACACATAACATAACTTCGATATTAACATCAACTCAAGAATCCCAAAATGGGTGATGCTTCTTCCTAAGGAACGAACATGTCCAACATACTTCTCGTTCTAACTTGGACTAATCCCTTAACAAGCAAGACTTCTCTACTAACCTAACAGAAAGTAAGTTCCACTCAAATTTTCAATCTCGCCTAAGGTAATTCAACATATAACATAACTTCAAAATACATATCAACTCATGAATGCCAAATTGGGTGATGTTTTTCGAGTTTATTCTTCATAGTTGAGGAAGGATCATGTCCAACATATATACATCTTTGTCTATCTAGGACTAATTACTTATGATACAAGAGATTTCTACTAGCCAGATAGAAAGGTATGTTTTCAGAGGTCTAGAAAGGATAGCATGTAGACAACAATTTACTCCTAACTTTGTTTCCGGGGTTTGAGAGTTGATTATTGATAGACCCTAAACTCAAAATAAATGTCATTGCATTGAAACCATCTAAAAAACACCAAAAAAAAAAAGAAAGGAAATTAGGGTTTTTTCTACATTCCAGAATCCCTAGAAAACCAACATCTACCCCCAAAAAAGTACAAAGAGGAAGATAAGGCTTCTATTTAAAAAAATTGACAACACCCTTTTTAAACAGAACAAGGAATGAAAGTTTAAGCTAATGAAGATTTAAAATTATTACTGATACTGTAAACATCCAAAAAAACTTTAGAAAAGTATCAAATACCCTTTTGAGAACACGTTATCCTTCAGCTGCTGAACACAAATTTGTATGATTTTGAAGTCTTCAAATTCATCACCCCGGAGTGAAAGAGGGAACTGGAGAAGGGAGAGATGTTTTCTTCTTAAATTAAATTTAAAGAGGGAACTGAAGAAGGGGGAGAGGTTTTCTTCTTCAATTAAATTTTATAGAAATGTAATATGGAGTGGGGTGAGTGGAGGAAATTAGTATTGGAGGTTTCTTAGTTGTATTGTCTTGTCCATATCAATTTATGTGACACGATTTAATTCGACATAAAAAACTTAAAAGGAAATTGAAATGTGACATGTAGTAGAAATTTTAGAGCTTAATGTGATTATAAATTGTTTTATCAAAATTTAAAGTTAAAATATGTCATTTTTATTTTAATTTAGTTATTTATTTTTCTCATTATAAGAAATCATAAATAAAAATGATAAATTTCATTAATTTGCACATTCAGAATTTTTTTCTGAAGGTTTAAAAACATGATTAATTTACAAAAATAAAAAAGGAATAATTTTAAGGATCAATGAGATCAAAATGATTGGAAGAATTATCTATAATAGAGTGAACAATTAATATAGGACTATAAAAAGGCTTTCTTTCCGAAATAACCTAAAAAAGTAAAAATTACATAACTTAAGAAAAAAAGAGAGTAAAAAAATGTGATTATTTAATTAGAGAAACTGGCAGATATATTTAGTTACTGATAATTTACTTTGACTTGTTTAATTCTGTCCACTTAATTATTTTTTGCATGTGACATTTAATACCTCAAAATTGTTAAATTTGATTGTATAGGTCATGTAACATCTAGTAAATTGAAATAACTAAGAATACTCTAGGAAATCAAGGAATAATTGATTTTGGAAATAAAAAGAGAAATGTGGAAAATTTCCAAATTTTAAAAGTGAGTTTTTGGCCATTTTTTAGACGGCCATAACTCTCATCTCAGGAGAAACTGATGTGAGTTATTTATATGGTTGGAAATCCTATGCTAAGATCTTTCTAACGCTGTAGAGTTTGAGAAATTTTTATATCGTACGAATGAGATATGCCTTATGGATGTTAGGTTGTTGGGTTGAGGAGAATCCAATCTGAATTTTAGTAAGCGTAAAGTAGTATTTTCAGCCTACAATTTCCTAATTTGTTTTAAGGGTTTATCAAGGGAAAATTTAAGCCTTATGTCAGTTTTTAGAATATTGAATACGCTTGGGTCTTGGGAGAAAAGAGAAGAGAAGAGGAGAAAGAAGAAAGAGAAGAAAGAACGCCAAGAATCGTTGCGGATTTCGTCGGAGGTGATCCCTTTAAGGTATATCAGACCATTTTATGTAGGATCCTTTCACCCACACCCTAATTTGATTCAATTCAGCAAGTTAGAGTGTATTGAATGATGAACATGGAACTTCTTGACGAAAAAATATGAATTTCTTGTTGGTTGAATTGTAATTTATCTCTAGTAGATTGTTTTTGGGTCTAATATATTGGGTAATGAGGTATTTAGTGATCCTAAGTGTTTGTGGTGGGATCCATGGAAGTTCAGGAGGTTTAGAGATGAAACATGGAGAAGAAAAGTCGGAGGTTCCCTCTGACAACCCCTTGAGAGCGCGCTTATCATAGACCCTCAGAGAAGGCTCTGTACGATAGGTCCTGGCGTGCCGCACCAGCTAGAGAACCTCTGACTAGAGTCTGTAGGAAAGGCTCTAGCGCTCCGTGCCTCTCAGAGCGCCAAGGTCACTTAGAGACCCCGTTCAGTCCCTATCTTTTCGAACTAGTTCCTAAGTGATGTACCTATCATACCTAGTTGATTCCAACACTCTAAAGTGCATCTAAACATCATTAAATCATCCATAAACATGAGATCATGATCCTTGATCCATAATCAAATTCAAGGGAATCTAAGATCAAGGTCAAAGAAGTTAAGAGTCAAGTTTAAAAATTAAGAAGTAAGTAAAGGCAAGTTCTTGAAGTATTCAAAATTTCTTAAACAATCACTTTAACTTTGTTTTAAGGCTCAAGTTACAGGTTGACCAAAGAGTAAAAAGTTGAGTTACATTTTCAAAAAGCGATAAGGGAACTAAGTATTCCCTAAGAGTTAAGTTCAATTTAAGTAAATAGTAAGAGTTGAGTTCATCTGTCAAAAAGTTATAAGGGAACAAAATATTGCCAAAAGGTTTATAAATGTTTTCACATTTAAGTTACAAGGAAACTAGGAGTTCCAAAATAGTTTTGAGTAAGAAAAGGGAACACTAATTCCAACAGGGATTTTAAGGGTAAAAAGGGTTGAGCATATTATCTCAACCCAAAGGAAGTAAGTTATATTAAAAGCATGAGCTAAAATATATTTAGGGAGTAGTATTGAGCACGGATGTGGGGATGAGAGTTCATATTAACTCAAGTCTCCATTACACCACGTAGCCACTGTGGGTATTAACAGGTCAAACTTTCTAAATGATCAGGTTAGTTAAGCTTGTGGATCCACTAAGTTAAGTAAGATCCTATACCGATGGTAAGGTGTAGGATGGTCCTCGACAGCGTGAGGTAAAATTTTGTATCATCACTTAGGCTCAAGTGATGGTTGTCGGTTAGAGAAACTCCCAAAGAAAATTATATTA
>NC_028637.1:11532891-11552265 GCF_001406875.1 Solanum pennellii | reverse complement strand
TATATATATATATATATATATATATGCATATATATGTATTGCATATGTTCTTATTGCTTTATATTGAGTTGTTTTCATATGAGTGAAACAGAGCCAAGGTAAGTTCTTCCTTAATCCATTTCAAGCTTTTATAGTTGTATTTAGCATTCCAACTCGCACACTCGTACATTCAATGTACTGTTGCCAGTTTTCTTGCATCGTCTTATGATGAAGAAAGAGATAACCAGGATCAACAGGAACACTTCGTTGATCCAGTTTGAGTTCTAGAGTTAGTGGTGAGCCCCTTACATTTTGGAGGACATCCTTGTGATTGATTTTCTAGTTCTGTTCATTAGGATGTTGTGGGGTTTGTTCCAACACCCAACTTAGTTAATTTAGAGGCTTCATATACTCTTAGTAGTTCAGTTTTGGAGTCTCATGTACTTTATAATTTCATATGTTCAAGTGTTGAGACTTAAGTGCCATTTTGGCCAGAATATCATATTAAGTACTACTTTTAACCATGCTCTGTTTCTTGATTGAATTGAGTTTAGTCTTCCGCTGAGTTATGTAAGTCAAGCCAACGGTTCGCTCGAGACCAGTAATTGTCATCGAGTGCCAGTCCCTACCAAGGTGTAGGCCTTGGGCGTGACAGGTCAGTTAAAAATTTTTCTGATTTTATGACTTATTTTTTCATAATAAATAGACATTTTTTTATATATAAGAGATCTTAAAATACCATGAGATATCATTTGTTTAGTATTATAGATACAAAATTCCTACATTTTAGTCACTTTTATGTATGGGCGAATCTAGAAGGGGCGAAGGTATATTCGTTAGAATTTTCTTTAAAAATATTAATTTGATATACATAAAAAAATTTCAGTGTTTAGATATAAATTTCAAATTCCTCAACATAAATGGCTCTGTACATTGTAAGGCATTTAATTTTCACATGTTTAATTACCATTTTTTAGCAGACCATGAAAAAGTATGAGTTTTGTAGTAGTATGAATTCTTTATATATATATTCATAAAATATTTTTATCAGTATTGTTATTGTGTACTAAAATATTTTAAAAAAACTAATAAAATAATTAAACTTAGCGAAAATTGTGTTGAGTTGGGTCTTGATTCATTATCTGCCCCATTTTGGCTCACCTCATATTGATCCAATATGATTCAGTTTGAATTGGCTCTTGATCCGCTTTTTATCTTGACACAATATATTTGACTAAAATTGATCTAATTCTCTCAATTTTAAAATAAAAGAAAAATTAATGAAACAAATACAATTATACACGAAAAACTAATAAATAGTTATCCTCTTTTGGATGAGTCGCGATTTATCTAAGCAAATGAATATTACCCTAGAAATTCCTAATGTTACAACTAAATTGTAGATAGTGTGCGTATTTACTATTTTCCTATGAAATAAAAAGATAATCTATGAATAGTAATTATTCTAGCATTCACTACTAATAATACTAATATTATAATTGCATATCATAAATTAGTTTTACCATATAATTTTCATTTTTATAATAATTAAATGTTCATCATTTCATTAGATTATATGTTGTGTAACAAAATTAATAACATTTTCAGTGGAATCCTATAAATTTGTCCAATTATGTTCATTAAGATTGATACATGCACTCGATTCAATCACAAACGTTAATGTACCGTATGATAGGGAAAAGGGAGATTTATTTCGTTTTCTTTCTCAGATAAGCTCGTTGAAAATCCTGGTATGCATATATATTAACTTCTTTATTAGCATAAATGTTTATGCTTTAACATGCCGTATCAGAGCCTGAAACTTGCACTAATGATTTTCACTCATAATGTAATTTTATTTTGTTATTAGAGACGGACCCACATTCATATGTATGGTGCATATGCATGTATATCTATCTTTGGCAAAAAAAAGATATAATTAATTGCTCACTCTTAATGAAAGTCGAGTTATCCTTGTGTTAGAGGAATCACCACAAAACTAGGGTTTCAATCTAGTTAAAACCCTTATTTCTTTTTAAGTTAATTGTGATATTCGGGGGGGGGGGGTAAATTTAAAATTCACTTAGTAAACTACCAGTAATCGATAGTAGCCTCACATGCAAGTTAGTAGTAAGATAAACAATAATAGAAAGTTGCAGTAATAATTCACACAAAAGGTTTTATCCTTGTTCGGATTACCAATGCGGTGGCTAGTCAAGCCCCCTTGGGTTTCAAGGGTTTTCTTTATGATATTTGAAGATATCCTAATGTTACAGAAATTTGAAACTTTATCCTGTCTTGATATGCAAATCCAATTTCTACCTTGACACTTCTTCAACTTCTATACCTACACTCAAATTATTTATTTTCTCTTTTCTTTTAAATTTTATCACTCGCCTGCTTACAAAGATTTATGAAAGACAAAAGAAAACTTTTCCATGTGTCGATTAACCATATATTCCTTTCCTTCTTTTATCCTTTAGATTTGAGTCGTGCCTTTCCCATGCTTTTCTGCAATTTCAAGCCAATATTCTTTTCCTTCTTGAAGTCATTTATATTGATGATTTTCTTTTTGAATTTGTGACCTACGAAAGTTAATATCAACGCCTTAAGTGTTTATTTCAAAATCAAATAACTCTAAGGAGTTACCAATCTGCCCCTTTTTGATAATTACAAGATTGATCACAATATTAATAATAATCTTGATAGTCAATTTTACTTAAAGTTAGTTGGACTTCCCTGAGGTTTCATGTCTTAGTTCATCGATGCATGCAACTCTCCCTATCTTATCTCCCCTGTCTCATAAAGGAGCAAGAATAATAGATTTTTTTTCTCCCCCTTTGTCATAATATAAAAGAATAGCGAAAAGCATACTAGATTTAAGCAAAGAAAACAGATAACAGAGTAGTCTATGATTCAGAGAGACAAAAAAACAGTAGTCCAAGAGATATAGAGGTACATGCCCCTATTGGAAGTTAGTGCAAAAAGTAAAGGTCATCCAGTAGAGTTAATGACCACCTCAAAAGTAATTGAGGTAGTTAATCACTTTCTCATAGATTGTGTTGTAAGAACGTTCCACATTTCACGAAAGACTGGAGTATGAGGTCTGAACTGTAACAGCAAGCTCATTGTTGGAGGAGTTGACTCCACTTTTGAGAGAGTCAACATGTCGGATTAAGCGAATTACCATTGACATACCTTCATGCTTGATCATTGTCATGGCAATCCACAAATTACCGATATAAGGGCTAAAATCTTTCTGTAAATGCCTTAGCATCATGAAGGGTTTCCAAGTATCGTTCTACAACTCAGAGTCTAGTTTTGACATCTTCATTGTTCTGCAATAAAAGACCAGCAGAATCCGCCGAGATTTTTGAGGGTTAGGGAGAGTCCGCCCGAGCTTTGACTGAGTCCTTTTTTAACCACTTTTAACCAACTTGCACATGCCCCGTCCTTTTTTACCCACTTTTCACCAACTTGCACATACCCCGTACTAGAAAAAGTATGAAAATCATAAGTTGCATTTATAAGAGAGGGGGTAAACAAAGAAAGATCCACAAGACGGTCCACAATAATCCTCGAGATGAGCAAGCCAGAGGGAAGACTTGTCGATGAATTCAAGTCTTCAAAACATCCCAAAATGTACGCCTTGTACCATTCAGCCTAGTTGATGCACTATTTTTTAAGGAGAAACTAGGGAACAAATACATTACGAGTAGAAATATTACACAAGGAGCCCTTCTTGGAATAAGAGTTGTGTCCACAATATGTGCGAGAATAAGATTCTGAAAACATAGCGATAAGGGCCCAAAGTCAAAAATGTAATAGTCGGGTTAAGCCACGACTCTTTTGCACCTTTAATAGAAATTTCAAAGTCATTAGGTCATGTTTTGTTCATGTACGAAATTAACCCAAAGAACTTAGTACCAAACACATCTTCGAATAACTTTTCATTAATGATGAATTTCTTAACCAGCACCAACATTTGTAACTCACCACTCTTAGGTGAGATGGGGAGATTTCATAAAGCAGGTGAACCGCTTCGTCAAAAAGCTCAAGACCACAATAAGTAAAAAGGAGAGACAGTTTATGAGCTTTGAGATAGAAGCTTACCGCCTTTAATTGACTGAGATCTAAAACTAGATCGGGAACAATAGGACGAGTTTTGAAGCGATCATACATCTGCTTCTATTCGATACCCCAGAATCGTTGCATGTATGCGTTGGAGAGAGATCCCGTAACATAGAGACAAGGCTTCTTTGATGCTTTCTGATTAGTAGTAGAATCTCACTTCTTTGATGACTCAGACGAAGTATCCATGGATCCTGCGGACAATCAGAAGAGAGAGAGAGAGAGATGGTGTCTACTTCGAAGGAACTCAAAGCAACAGAGGATTTCTTTGAGGTCATGGGGCGAGTATTTGTCATGGTGAGATGAAGAGTAGAAGAGAGAGAGGAAAGAATAAACTAGAAGAGAGAGAGGAAAGAATAAATAAAAAGAAAAAAGATGAGGGAAAAGAAAGGGGATCAGATGAGAAAGGGAAAGGGAAGGGGATTTAATAGGAAGAAGGGGAAGCGGAAGAGGCGGCAGCGGGTCATAATTACAAAACAAAAAAAATGAGAAAACACATTAATTGCATAAGGAAATAAAATAAATAAACAGTAAAGTACAATGGATTAGTCAACACATTTAATGCCAAAGCGATCTCTAAGAGAGCAAAATCTTTCCTCAAGAAGAGGTTTAGTAAAAATATCAGCTAATTGATTTTTAGAGTCTAGATATTTGAGTGAAAATCACAATTTTCAATGTAATCACGAATAAAATGATGATTTATGTGGATATGCTTAGCCCTAGAATGATGCACAATATATTTTGAAAGACGGAAGTATTATCATAGATAATCGGTACAGATTCATAGGAAAGATTATAATCAAGTAATTGATGCATCGTCCATATAATTTGAGTACCACAACATCCAAGCACTAACTATTCGGATTTGGTGGTGGATAAGGCAACCGGAACTTGTTTCTCTCTATGCCATGAGACCAGAGAATGCCCCAAGATTTGGCATGTTCCACTAGTGTTTTTTCTGTTTTTTTGTCACCTGCAAAGTAAGCATTTGAATAAAAAATTTAATCAAAATGAGTAGAATTAGAATACCATAATCCCGACTCCGTGGTTCCAATGAGGTAGCAAATGATTCGTTTTACTACCACGAGATGTGATTCCTTCGGAGCAGCTTGAAATCGTGCACACATGCATATACTATATATTATATCGGGTCAACTAGCTGTAACATATAGTAATGAGCCAACTATCTCTCTATGCATCTTTTTATACACGTGTTTGCCAGATGCATCAATTTCAAGAAACGTGGACTAACTCATTGGGGTACCAAAGGCTTTGCCCTTTTTGAGTCCAAACTTCTTAATAAATTCCTTGGTGTACTTTGCTTGACTAATGAATGTTCCATTAGTTTAATGGTTAATTTGAAATAAGAGATTGAATGTGACATCTCCCAGAAGACACATTTCGAATTCTACGTTCATTAGATTTGCAAAATTCTCGCGTAAAGAAGGATTAGAACTTCCAAAAATATTATAATCAACATATATTTGAACTATAAGAATGTATAAACCAGATCTTTGAATGAAGAGAGTTGTGTTAATTCCCCCCTTTGGAAATTATTTTTCAGTAAAAACGAACTCAATCTTTCATACCAAGCTTTTGGAACTTATTTTAGTTTGCAAAGAGCCTTGGAAAGTTTGTAAACAAAATAAGGACAAGAAGGATTTTAAAAACCGGCGGTTATTTGACGATAACTTCTTCTCTTATAAAATCGTTTAAAAAAACACTTTTCACATCCATTTGAAATAGTGTAAAATTCATGAAAGAGTCATAAGTGAGTAGATTCTAAAATTTCCACAAGTGAAAAGGTATCCTCGTATTCAGTACAAACTTTTTTGTGAGTAGCCTTGAGCGACCTTATCTACGGAGCCGGTTGGTCACCATGGCAAAACGACCCATTTTAGATGTTAAACGAGCCCCAGAGAAGGAAAACTCCTATTTTCCCAATTGTCGTGTGCTATAGTCCATCATCTTTTTTGATGATCCGGAATTTCGAGATATTCAAGATTATTCTACTGTAATGTGGCTAGCTCAATCTCTTTTTTGTTCTTAAACTCAATAACTGCTACCTTAGCAGATCCAATAACATCAATATATATTGTGGTCTTCAGGATTTTTGTAAGATTGCTCATTGATTTCAGTTCTTATTTACATTTTTAAAAAGCTTGCAGCCCATATGAATAATGATTCGACAGTACCTAAGAGATTGGCCCGGTCTATTGACCTTTTGAAGAAAAGCTCACAAGAATCTTAAAAAAAGATTACAATTATGTGAATCTTTAAATTCTGTTATAACGAAATTATATTTTCTCTGCTATTAATCAAAGTTTGGTTGTGGCTATTTGTTGATGGGATAGGATTGTGTTAAACTATACCAACTTTTATTTTTGACATCTAAATTTTTTCTTCTACTATTTTGTTCCTATATCATGTTACTAAATAACAATTTTTTCTTAATCTTCTTATAAACTAATTCTCTTGTGTATCTTATTTTTACTAATGAGGTATCCAAAAGAAAAACAGACAATAGAAAATGTAGAAGAAGATTTTGTTTTTTTTTAAATCAGGATTAGTATTCAAAATAAAGTGAGGAAATGCAGTTCAAATATAGTACTATATAATTGTTAAAAATGTCATGTTTATAATCAAGAACTTATGCCAGACTGCGTTCTTGGAGGGCGTAAGAGATAACATAATGGTATAAGCAACATATATGGGTTCTTACAAATGATGCTTCATCAGAATCAATATAAGAAACTAACATGACAATGATGAAATTAGATATTCCTACTCTAGTGGATGATGATGAGATTGGTCAAATTTAGCATTTTCAGTTTATCATATTAATTACTTAGATGAGATTGTCGCTAAAGTTTAAAGGACTCATGAATCATAGGTAAGCTTTTGTTTATTTTTCAGATTTCAACTTATACGTATGAATCCACGGTAGTTGATTGTAATACATAACATTCTTAATTCTTTCCTCGGATCCTACTACTAAGAAGGATGTTCACTTCTTAAAATACAGTTTATAATGCAACAAATACAAGTAGATTAAATAAAATCACGTGAAAAGAAAAAGAGGTATAAGATAACCATAACCAATTGTCGTAGGGACATCAAGTGGTTGATATTATACCCCAAATTAGTTTGCCGTTTGGTAACTTTTAACATTAGATTGTTTGGTTGTAATACATTCCCCTTATTTATATTTTGTTAATATATCAATTGATTTATTCTCATCAATCAAAAAATAAAGATGAGAAGATTTCACCTCAGTTTCTTAAAGTAATATTCATGCCACAAGATTTGACTTTTGTTTTTTCAAGTCATATATATAACTAAAAATTTTATGAGGTTATTTGCAGTAGGTTTAAAAGTAAGAAGTCAATGGTAATGTTTCTACTAATAGCATAATAAGTACTTCACATATTGAATTCAAGAATAATTTCTTTCAATTTCTTTTTTCCTTCTTCATTCTTTTTATTTCTAAGAGCATATTGGATTTCATCCCTTATGTTATGTCTTAGCAAAAAGTAAACATTTTTGTTAGATGTGCTAAGGTGAAGAATTGCAATAAGCTGCTTCTTGAGATGCAACTATAAGAGAGATGTACAGTGAATAATGGAAATAAAAAGAGAAAGTGCAAGAGCGATATACTATTGTTGTTTGCATTGGCAACAAAATATAGGTTTATATTTGTAGAAGATGTTGACACTTTCCACTTTAAAACTTTCCAAATGAATGACAAACAACACACAATCTAATGTGAATGAAGTTAGTCAACAAACTCAAAGCCCCGTTTCTATTCTTCCTATTGATAAGTGTGTATTAAGTGTACAACATCATAACCAACAAGAATAAGAGAATTAAGTATGTTGTTGCGTGCTCATTTTTTGGAGAAATAAGAAAGGTTGAATGACTATTTTCAGTAATGAAGGGTTTATTTTTTATAAGTAAAGTATTTTTTGTGTAAGACATTGTTAATTTTCCCAATATAAAATTTCAACACCGGCCGTGCCCATCTCGTCTATATTATACATATATAATTACTAGGTAAATTACCCATGCTTCGCACGGGATTGGACATTTTATTAGACTTACATATGATTATTCGGTAATATGACCTACAATAAATGATTAAGTTTCATGGAAAATGAGGAATGAAAAAGGTTCGTTAGAAGTTTAATTAATGTATTTCAATTCGATTCCTCTATAGCAAAAAAAAAACTATAATAGTGGCTAAAATAAAAGTTTTGTTTACTAAAAAACCAAATGTAATAAATTCAACAATTTCAACAACGTTATGAGTTGTGGAATTAAAGGTGCAAGAGTTGTAACATGACATTGCAATCGAAATCAATTTTCTTTGTTTATACGAAGAAACCTTTAAAAAGGGACAAAAGAGAAGATCAATTTTCAATCATCTTATGTGTAACTTTTAACAAAGTTAAAAGAAAAATGTCACCACAATAGCATAAAGAGTTATCATACTTACATGAATCACTACGACTTATAGTAAAGATTAAGCTCCATGAAATAGGAGGATAAAAGTTTCTAGGAATGAAACAAACTTCATAAGAAGCTTAATCAATGTAATTATATTCAACTACCCAATGGAAAAAATCTTCAAATAATAGTTGCAGCAAATCCCTCTATTTACAGATAACAACGGGTAGTGTGAATAAATATTTATTGTGCCTTATCGAAAAGGTCACAACTTTTTGGAAAAGTTGAAACCATTTGGAAATGTCACAACCTCTCATAAAAGTCACAATTTTCATAAAAGTCCCAACTCTTCATAAAAGTCACAACTTTACAGAAAAATTACAACTTTTGATATAAAAGTTGCAAATCTTCATAAAATTTGCAGCTCTTCATAAAAGTTGCAACTTTTCATAAAAGTCACAACTCTTCATAGAAGTCGTAACTATTCATAAAAGTCACAACTTTTCATAAAAGTCACAAAATTTCATAAAAGTCACATATCTTCATTAAAATCGCAACTCTTCATAAAAGTCACAATTTTTCCTTAAAGGGGAAGGCTAGTTTTGGAAATAAATAAATTTAAAAGGGAATTCTTGTTTGTGGTGGTGCCACGTAGGCGGGCCTAATATTTTCTTTTATATATATATATATATGATTTTTAGTTGGAGTCTATCAAAAACAATATCTCTATTTTATTATTTTAAGGTAGGTGGAATTACACTCAATTTGACAACAATAAGGACGCTCCATGTAGGAATTCAATTACCAATAAGAGTTTCGTCCTATATATCGCAGGTATGCATTGAGGACGGGTTTTGAGAGTTAGGTTTTTTTGTTGTTATAGTATTACAATGTCTTGTAGAAAAAGTAAATCGTGAATCTTACTGGGTATTGTATAAATCCCATTTGAAGGTCCAACAGGCCCATATTAAACTTGAACTATATTTCCATTAAGTCCCTACTAAAGAAGAAGAACTCAAATCATTGAGCAACAAAAGCTCGAGATATCGATTGAAAATGGCGCCAAGTTCTGAATTCGGACAATGCTCCAATAAATCTGAAATCTTTAAGGTACAATTATGTGACAACCCCCTCGGGAATCACATATTCAGGTATTGTCTCTGCCATGGGCGGCCATTCGCTCTTTAATTCCCTCTTATTGGCATGCAGCCTCAAGGGAGAATCGAACACGTGACCTATGGCTCCTTTACATCCCTCCCAAGGAGATCGCCTCTTACCAATTGATCTGCAGGGATTCACATATTCAGGTATTGTCTCTGCCATGGGCGGCCATTCGCTCTTTTAATCCCCTCTTATTGGCACGCAGCCTCAAGGGAGAATCGAACCCGTGACCTATGACTCCTTTACATCCCTCCCAAGGAGATCGCCTCTTACCAATTGAGCTGCAGATCAATTGGTAAGAGGCGATCTCCTTGGGAGGGATGTAAAGGAGTCATAGGTCACGGGTTCGATTCTCCCTTGAGGCTGCGAGCCAATAAGAGGGGATTAAAAGAGCGAATGGCCGCCCATGGCAGAGACAATACCTGAGTATGTGGATCCCGAGGGGGTTGTCACAATAAACAACCCTGAAATTTTATATAAAATAGGAAAACGCAAAAAAAAGTCTTGTAGACATTGAAATTTTTGTGGACTCTACAAAATAAGTTCAATTCGAGTTGAGACTCTACAAATTGTGTTCAGCTCAAATTATAATTTTTGGAAGCTAGTCAACCTTAAATCCTAGTCCACGCTTATATCAAGGTACGTAATCCCCTTAAAAGGCACCTTGAGTATCCCATAAATGTAACATCTCACAACTATGAAGAACTAGAGAATAGTTCAAAATCTGAAAATAGTTACTTTCGGGAAGTATAAGGAAATCTGGAAATTTTTAAGTAAGCTAAAAGTGAGTTTTTGGCAAAATTCAAACGACTATAAGTCCTAGCCCAAAGTAAGTTAGGTGTAGTTCCAGATATAGTTTGAAAGCCCTGGGAATAACATTTCCAACTCTTCAAAGTTTGCGCGATTCCGAGTTTGTATGAGCGAGTTATGTCTTTTGAAAGTTTGACTATTGGATTAAGAAAAGTCCAATCCGAATTTAGGAAGGACAAATTTGTCTTTTTATTACCTAATTATATTAATTCATTTTTAGGGATTAATTGGGGTAAAATAAGACTTGGTTCAGTTTAGAGAAATATAGAATTCAAGGTAGGTCTTGGAGAAAGGAGAAAAGAGGAGAAATCAAGAAATTGCAAAGAACATTCAAACATTGCGTGTGGAATTTGTCATGGGTGATCCCTAAAAAGGCAAGTGAGATCATATAGCGTTGGGTTAGTTCACCCACGCGTCAATCATGCTTCAATTTAACGAATTTCAAGTACTTGAATTTTAAGAAAGTGAGTTCTTGAAGAACATTGTTGAAAATTTCGTTGAGTTCTTGATGGATGTGTTGTTGTAGTTTCTTGATAATTTAAATCATGTTTCCGGGTGAATTTTTGAGTTAAATATATTGTATTTTGAGGGTACTAATGATCCTAAACAATTGGGGAATGAACCATGGAATTTTCGAGGGTGTAGAGATAAAAAACAAAGGAGAAAAGTCAGAGGTTTTCTGCGAAGGGCTTAGGGTGCCGCGCCTGCCAAAGAGCCACAAAAGTTCTGAAATTTAGACTCTGGCACTTCGCGCCAGCCAGAGCGCCAGAGGAACCTCTCTGAAGTTTGAGGGCTGGCGCCCCGCGCCTCTCTAAGTGCCAGGGACACTAATTCTCCCTATTCTTCCCCCCATCTTCCCGTACTAGTTCCTTATTGATGTACCTATGTTTCTTAGTTGATTCCAACACTCTACGGTACATGTAACATCATGAAATCATCCATAAACATGAGATCATGAACCTTAAATCCATAATCCAATTCAAGGAAAGTTAAGATCAAAGTCAAGAGAAGTTAAGAGTTAAGTCCAAAAGTTAAAAAGCAAGTCAAAGTAAAGTTTATAAAGTTTTCACTTTGTTTTTAAGACTCTAGTTTCAAGTTAAGTATAGAGTAAAGAATTGAATTCATTTCTCAAAAGTTAACAAGGTAACTAAGTATTCCCTAAGAAGTTTGTAAACATTTTCACATTTAAACAAGAAGGGAAACAGACATTTCCAAAAGAGCCATTGAGGCTAGTTTTTCAGTACAGCGGAAACAATGATTTTTAATAGAGCTTTTAAGGTAAGTTTGAGAAACTATCTCAAATTGAGCACCGATATGTGGAGACGAGTTCATATTACCTCAAGACCTCATAAACCGTGTAGCCATCATGGGCAGAGAAAGGATCATACTTTTTAGATGATTCCTTAGTGCTTTTTAGCATATACTAGTGGATCAACTTAGTGAGTTCAGGTTATATACCGATGGAAAGGTATAGAATGGTTCTTGGCAATGTGAGGTAAAGCATCGTACCATCACTTAGGCTAATAGTGATAGTTATCAGCTGAGAATCTCCCACATAACTTATTGTATTTTGATATGTGTCAGGTTATTGTATTTCTACATACATTCAGAGTCATGTCGTATTATTTTATATATACAGAGATGTCATCATGTATTTAAATATGCTTTTCTTTATATTTTTTCTACGTTAATCGACTTTATAATGAAATGATCTTAGTTCAGTTCAGTATTCATGAGTTAAGAAAAGCCAGTTGAGTGATGAGTGTTTCTTCAGAACCTCTGTCAAGTCTATGTTTGTAAGAACTCCAACTAGCACACTTGAACATTCAATGTATTATGCCAGTTTACCTGCATCGTCTTATGATGAAGACGCAGGTAACCAAGATCAGCATCCAGTGCCTCGTTGATCCAGCTTGAGCACTCAAAGTCTATTAGTGAGCCTCTTTGCTTTACGGAGGACTCCTTTATTTTGCTTTAAGTATTTCAGTATTAGGATGATCGGGGGTCTTGTCCTAACATGCCTCTTTGTAGTAGAGGCTTCATAGATAGACAATTAGTAGTTCTATAGTCTTTACATGATCATTCATATCTAAAGACTTAAGTTATCATTTTGGCAAAGTTATATGTTTGATTCTTTTAACATTCCAAGTTTCATTATTAAGTTATTTGAGTAAGTGCATTTGATCATTGTAATAATGCTTAGAGTTTTCCGTTGAGTTAATTAAGTCAGACCAAGGCTGCTCTTGGGGATCAACAATGGTCTTCGAGTGCCATCCACATCCGAGGTGTAGACTCGGGGCATGACAATAAATTCTAGATATTTTTAAAGATCAAGATCTCGAATGTTCCGCAAATTCATGGAATATTCATAGGTCAAATCTGAATCATCCTAGTTCGAGAAATACGCCTCTAACGGCCCTCATATCATAGATAAATGTTAGAAGAGTAGAATCAAGGGATCAACAGAATCGTAGCCGCTATCTTAATCAATAAAGTTATGCTTCTACTTATTTTATTGTGATTACTATCTTATTTTCTGTCACTTTTAAATGTGTTTCAAATAAGGTTCCATATTGAATTCTTTTTTTAAAATCTTGTTTAATTGTACTCTTTATTTTACATGTCTCGTTGTTACTGCCCTCATTGCTTTAAGTGCAAAAATGATATCATTCTAAGTTGAATTGTCTCCCTTTTTCTCTTGTTTTTCTTCCTTCTAATAACATTATATTAAACTAAAATATGCACATTAAAACAAAATATTATGTAGTTTAACTTTATGATTTTTCGTACATTTGTTCATTAAGAAATTTAATTATTTATATTACGTAGTTTGATTTGAAGAATTTCAGTACATCCATTCGTCATTTAATAAATTGTTGTTGGACACCCTTTTGCAAAAGTTCTGGCTACACCACTGACTTGGTGCATATATGTGACAACATGATAAATTATACTTGTCTTCAAAAATTATCAACAGGTTCGTGTTGGATTATTCAAAGTAGTGCATTTTTGAAAAATGTGACACCACAACTAATGAGTCTGCACAACTTATAAGGCTATAGTTTATTACCTGGTTCTGTGGATTTCTGTATTCACGAATATGAAGCTTCTTTAACCTCAGATAACAGGACACGTGAGGAGTACCTGAATACCGTCTTCCAGGCAAAGGAACACATTGATTAAGGAGATGTATTTCCAATTGTTTTAAGTCAACCATTCCTGAGAAGAACATTTGTTGATCCATTTGAAGTCTATATATGACTTACATACAAGTAAGTCGTTTGTTCTTCACGTATTCAGGTTGCTTCAGTGAAGTTACTATGTTTTCTTTTCTGTATCACACCAGAGGCTGTACTTTAGTTGTATCAAGTCCAGAAACTTTGACGCGTGTGAAGAAAGTAAGAGGTTGTTCTGGTCCCTTTTTCTCTATTTCACACATTTATTTGGTTTTTGAGAGTTTGTAATGTTCAAAATTTACCCAAAATAAAAGAAAAACAAGAGCGATTCCCAATTATTGATATACTTAGATGTTCATTTGCGACGTCAGTGTCTGTCTTGATGCATCTCATTCTGTTTCTGATAGTGATGTCTAGTCCAGCTCGACTAGTTCACTGGGTACCTTGCTACCTGCTATGTACTCCCTTAAAAGGCTACGACCAATCGGAAAGCTGGCTCATGGAATGCACTGCAGGCTGCATTGACTTTTGGGACCATCTGTGGCGCAAGGGTTACACGCTAGACTTGGTCATTCATCGTTGATGGAAATGTTACAAATTGGAGATAATTTGTTCTCAATCAAACGAGCCTATCTATTTGTCTTAATACTATAAGGACGAAAGTCCAAGTTTCATTCATTTCTAGATTTAACATGCCACTAAAAATTTGTGCACTATTCAATTATTGGAATAATACATACATATGTCCTTTAACTTGGATTCGAATAACATTTATGCCCTTCAACTTTGGGTGTGCACAAGTAGACACTTCAACTTGTATAAAGTTGAACAAATAGACACACGTGTCCTACATGTCATCCTACATGTAATTTTTTGTTCTACGTGGTGTCCTACGTGTATTGTTCCATGTAGGATTCATGTATTTTTTTATTTTAAAGTTGGATAATTAAAGTGTTTGTTTGTGCATTATGAAAGTTGGAGGTCAGCGTTAAAATTTGAAGTCAAGTTTAGGGTCCAATATATGTATTATGCCTTAATTATTTCTAGTCCTGTTCTTTGTTCATGTATGATCCAGGTTAACGCGGTGGAGTTGATTGATCAACTAGAAGTTGGTCGGAGAGGGCCTTACATGGTCATAGGATTATCTCTAAGGACGATTATATTCATGAACGGATCTCATTACGACACAATGTATGCATACACAAATGCAAGAAAATTTCAAGAATGGGTTGCACATCTCCAGTCGGAGGCTCGAATTGTCAATGATAGTGATCCTAATGACAGGAAGATAGAATGTGAAAATAAAGTAGCACATTGACTTGGCCGAATCATCTTTTCTTAAGGGAAGATCATCATTACTTAAGATAAATGGTTATGTGCCAAATGTTTAATGTTAGCTTGTTCGCTCTTGTATATATTTATCCTACTAATAAAGCGTATGTGTTTGACACATGTGTACCGAATTAATTAAATTACTAAACAATTTTTTTTTATGTATAGCAAATAACAATGCTAAATAATGGTGAGCCTTTGGTATAAACATCAGCAAGTTGCTTTGCAATGGGCAAATAATGAGTGGCTACCAATCCAAGCATGATCTTTTTGCGAATAAAATGACAGTCAATGTCGATGCGTTTTGTACGTTAACGGAATATTGGATTAGATGCAATTTGAAGAGCAGATTTGCTGTCACAATGAATAGAAACAGGGCGAGATACAACCACTTAGCCTGAGCTAAGCTCCTGGATATGGTAGATTGTTTCTTCGATTTCCACGACATCAGAGATTCTCCAAAATTTACCATGAAACATGTAATTGATCTCCTAGTATTGGGGCAAGAACCCCAATCTGCATCGCAAAATGCCTCCAATTTTGGAGCACTAGCAGCCGACAAAAAATGCCTAAGCCTGGAGAGTGCTTCACATATCTGACCACCCTGATAGTTGCATTCATGTGAGAAGTTTTGAGACTATGCATGAATTGACTAAGCCTTTGCACCGCAAAAGACACATCAGGCCTTGTGTTTGTCAAATAAAGCTATAACCCTACAAGTCTTTGATAGCTACCTAGATCATCTATCTGAGATAACAATACCAGTAAAATTCCTTGCGAATTCATTAGCAAGAAAAAACTTAAGTTCACCTAAATCCTTAATCTTGAAGGCTCCCTGAAGCGTGTTCTTTGTATTTTGAACTAAGACAAGGCTAGTTCCAGTAATAAGGAGATCATCCACATATATTAGAAGAACGACCATGCCTTCAAATGATTTCTTGGTAAATAAGGAGTAATCTAGATGACTTTGAACAAAAACAGAGTTAACCAAGGTTATTGTATGTTTTTTATTCCATTGTCTAGAGGCTTGCTTAAGTACATACAGTGATTTAAGTAGCCTACAGACATGTGAAGGACCTATAGTGTGATTAATTGCTTAAGTTAACACTGGATCAATCAACTCAACATGAGACATCACATCCACAGTTTCCTCATGTAAAATACTAGATATGTCCTCATCCGCATCAACAACGGACTCAATATTTATAGGCAAGATGTCGGTTGCTTTATCGAGAGAATTGGTCTCTTTTTCTTCATCCAAATTAAACTGCATATTAGGCAGTTGAAAGATATCTGGTTGTGCAGAAACATGATGTACACTTTTGGAGCCTGAAAAGGGAATATATCTTTATAAAAGATGTCATCCCTAATCACAAAAGTTCTCCTTTGCACAAGGTCAGATAACTTGTATCCCTACTAAGTTGATTGCCCTTTTAGCAAACTTATCTTGCTTAGGCAAGGTTGTGGCATAACAAAGGCATCCAATGGCTCTCATATAGGATAAGTCAGGATCTTTACCATAGAGCATCTGATATGGTGATTGATTTTCCAAAACTATAGAGGGTGTTCTATTTATCACATGATCCGTTGAAATCTTATTGCGCTAGCTATTTCAAAAATATGTCTATGCCTTCTTTCCATCACCCGTTTCTGTTGTGGTGTGTATGGACAAGATCTTTTGTGGAAAATGCCAAGGCTAATAAATAAATCATTATAACTATGGTTGAAGAATTCTGAGCCATTGTCGGACCTCAGAACTTTCACCCTTTTACCGAATTGATTTTCAATCATCAACAAAGAACAGAGATAGCATCAGACTCAGGATGTAACAAGAAAACCATGTCCATTCAGAGTAATCATCAACATAATTCAGGAAAAATATCATACCATCGTAAGTAAGTAGACGCTTTATAAGGTCCCAAAACATCCATATGTATCATATAAAAAGATCCAACTGCTTTATTACTACTAACGGGAAATGGAACTCTTGTCTTCCTGGACAATGGACAAATATCATAATGATTTATAGTAAACTCTTTACAATCAAATTTATTCATCTTCCTAAGTACTGACATTATAACATGGCCCATTCACTTATGCCAAATATATCTGCTGAAGTGGTATCCTTCAATCCTCCCATGATCTTCACATTGTTAACTGAATCTGCTGTTATTGGTGAACTCAGCACATACAAGCCTTCTTCCTCCCTACCAATCTCCTTCACCTTTCCAGTGAGGAGGTCCCGGAAGATAAGAAAAATGGGGAAGAAACTCACACAACATTTCAAATCTTTTGCTATCTTCGATACAAACGACAAATTAAATTTGAAGTTTGGAATACATAATACACCCTATATCACATCACCTCCTATCAGTTTACAACTCCCTATCTGGGACACACGTGTCTAGTCTCCATTAGGTAATTGGACCCTTCATGATTGATATGTTTGTCCATCAATTTGTAACAATCCTTCACCACTAGTAATATGATTCGTGGCCCATATATCCACGATCTATTTTAGTGTATCAAGGACCATAGAAAAAGAGTTACTTGCTAAGTGTGCACTAGAATCATTTATAGATGTCTTGTTGAGCATTTGGATAATTAGGTGATATTGATCACGCGTAAAAAATATTGTGCATTGACCCTGAGCAGATTTAACAGTACCTATGCTAATGTCCATTCCATCCTCATCAGTTCTCGTAACCATGTTAACTCTCTTGTTTCCTTTAAAATCTGTTGGATAACCTACCAAATGATAGCAATTATCCTTCAAAGAAACAAATCCAAATCCCTTAATATGCTAACACTACCACTAAATAAGTAAAGCATATAGACACGGATAGAACACAGGGCTTTAGGAGCCGAAATGACAGTGAGAACAATTCATGCTAAGCTAAAACAAATTAAATCACAGGCATCAAGAAAAGAATACCAAGCAGTGAGTTAATTTTCACGGAGCATTTAGCTTAAAGAATAACAGCAAGGCTAAATAGGTAAGTCGGGAAATTCTAATGTCACATACAATAGAGAAGTGAACACAAAATGAGAAAAAAAACGTCCAAAAATTTAACATTTACTTCGTGACAAGAAACAGAACTGAAGCCGAATGGAGAAACATGCAGATCACTTACAAAGGGAGGCTAGCTATTTTAAAATTTAAATATATAAATCATGGGTTAACCCAACAGACATAAACATCAATCTTATCAACTGAGAACAATAAGTTAGATTTTACTAGAGGTCAACATAGTTGAGAAGGTCAGGACCAAAGGAACACACGCAGACATTAGAGAAAAAATAGGTCAATAGCCAACACAGTCGAAACCAAATGAACGCCAAACTATTCCAAACAGAATGAGACAAAGATTTATCCAAGTTTCATAAGGTAGTTTCGAGACTTCAAACAAAAGGAAGTCCTAAGTAATAAAATCGACTGGAAACAAAAGGGCATGAAAATCATTCGAGCTATTCAAACTAGTTTCATAGCAGGTGCTGTTATTCTTACAATAACCTGTATTTATAAGGTTAATAAACAGAAACAGAAATAAGATGAAGCAGAAAAAATATAAAATACAAGAATTAATCCGAGTCCACAGAAACTACTGTGTGTCCTTAAGAAATTTAATCCCCTCACTGTACCCAAGGTTATGGATTAATTTCTCCCAAGATAAAACGGATTAAACCTGTTAAAGAAATAGCGGTACCTCAAACTTCTTTAACTTCAACGAACTTAAGAACAGCAACAAGTCACACAGACTCAGTCGATCGACACTTTGATTTTATTTGAGAGAAAAATAAATNAAATTTTCAGTGTTTGAAAAATCTAAAATTGACTTCCTTTTATAGCCATTTTCAGCAAGGAACATGTCTGTTCAGTGAAATCTGTTCAGACCCATTTTATACAGAAAGTTGTGTCTTTTGGAAAAAATAACAACTTTTCGATAAAATGTGTCTTTTAGGAAAATAACTACTTTTTGGAAAGTAACGACTTTTGGGAAAAGAAACGACTTTTATGAATGTTACCGTTACCCGAAAATTTATAAGAGATAATATTAACAGGATTTATTTGATTCAACAAAAACTAAATAAAAAAATTTTGTCCGAAAAATTTATCAATCAATCACATCATTTGCCAAATCCAAATCCAAATCCGAAGCCAAAGCCAAAGCCGAGCCGAGCGAAAGATGACGACTACGGCGCGAGGGGGCATCTTCTTCTTAGCTCTTTTAAGAAGTAATGAAAGTGTTTCCTTCTATAAGGACAACAACTTCCATTTCTTTTGCCGATATGGGAGAAATGACTTTTCATTTGCACTTTGCAAATGACTTTTCATTTT